>NC_092197.1:11259647-11559647 GCF_043641665.1 Enoplosus armatus | reverse complement strand
ATGTTTGTATTCTGCATATAATTGCTAAATATGGTGAATAAAGTAAAGTAAAGTTTTTACCAGAATTTTTGTGGTTATATTCAGCTTCGCAGCCTCACCGGAGATTGACGGAGGGTCGATGTCAGCCTCATCTCTGTGGGCTCAGTGAACAGACTCATCAGAGATGCATTAGCTTGGCGCCAGTTCCTGCAAATATGGGGAGGCGGCTAGCCTCCGCAAAAGAGGAGAAATACACACATTCGATAAGGCCAGTTAATTACGCGCCCTGAATCCCCTGATTTTGTTCAGAGTTGGATGTGTGTGTGAACCCAGTGGCTTCATAGTGAGGACAGGACTTCTGGAGAGCGTCGTGCAGCTGGGATTGATGTTGAACTAACTGTTCGGCTGGCAGTCTGTTAAACCACAATGTCCTGTCCTCTGTTTCCACACACATGTGAAATGAGATGCAGCTTGTGGTTTTCAAGGCTTTGGGGTTGCTCAAAGGTTGCTTTAATGAAGCTGTGCTAAGAAACTGAAGTAATGAGTAATTTAGCTCACTACTGTGTTTTAACTGTGAAGTAATGGGATTACTTTTTCAGTGAACAATAAGAGTAATTAAAAAACATATATATATATGTATATATATAATCCATAGCAATAAAAGCAGTGAAACACAAAAAGAGAACGCCAGGTTTTCTTTATATGAAATTCTAATAATTATAATCCTATGAATGTATTGAAAATACTGGTGTACAATGAGGGGAAAAGCCAGGTTTTCACAGCAAGAGAAAGCACTTGCAGCCCTTGTTGCGAATGTGAACCAAAACTTTTCAAAAATGCGTGTGTAGGAGGTTTATGGCCAGGTTAACTAAGGTTGGCCATAAACCAAGGTTTATGGCGAAGTCAAGGTCTTTGGAGTTGTTTTCTCCTTTAAGAATTTTCTCATCGGTGTCTTAAGAGGTGAAGTGCAGTTCAGAGGCAGCTGTGAGGAACTGAGACCTGTCACATGCAAAGAGGGCCCAACACGTCCTGAAGCATATTTCTTTCAACAAGGCCAGATTTCTACATTACCTGTTTCAGTAAACCAGTTTACCAGTTGTCAGGCTGAAGAGGACAAGAAATCATATTATGTCATCAAAGAAATACTGGTTAAATCTAGGTTAAATCTATATTTAGGTATTTTGTTAAGGCTTTTTCAGACCTAAACCAAGACCAAAACACACACACACATATATATATATATATATATACATAGAGAGAGAGAGAGAGAGAGAGAGAGAGAGAGAGAGAGAGAATAAACTTTATTGTCCAGCAGAGGCAAAGAGGAGGAAAGTTGTCTTTGGTCTCACCCAGTAAAATATAAACACAATCATGTCCACAAGATGAAAGCATCACATTGACAGAACTAAGTTCAATCTAAAGAAGAAAAAATAGATCTATAGTATGACTCTCAACCTCCAGTTTATTGTCACTGCATATGAGTTATAGGAGCATGACATAAAAACAAGGATATACAGCTAGAATATTTTAACTTATTTGGAGTATGAAAAAATACTCTATAGCTATCAGCCATGCCCCCTAACGCTACGGATCTGATCTGGGGACAATGAATGGGCTCAATTTAGCATATTTCAAATGATTCAGATGGTTATTTTACTTGTAGACAATCCCAGTGGAAACTGGGTCTATGCTGCATAGTATCTTGTCCTGTGCGATGAGGCTCTTGTGCCACTAGGAGGCCACTGTGTTTCAGCTATCTAATGTTCTATGTCCTCATGTTTTACATGATTACATGATTGTGATTTTTTTGGCTTGTATTCTGATTGAACAATACACTATCACACACTCATTGCATCACTGCTTACATGAGTTAACACAACACCTGTGTAGCTCCATGAAATCTAAAACAATAGTATAGAGAGATTAATTAGTCATTATTTTTATAATTAGTTGGATATAAACATGGCTCTGTGATGGATGTTTAGGCTAACAAAGCCTTTACATAGGTATTTCATTTTGTATATGAGGATAAAAACAAACAAATATCAATGTGCTGTACATTAAGGACTCAGGAGTTCATTCTCTAGTGTAATATGTATTTGTCTTTTACCCTTATTTCCAATTATAAAAGGACATTCTGCTAACACGCTCTTGTGCCTCTTTATGGTTTTTCATTGTATTTTACTCCTTCATAGAAATACTTTGGATGCCCTATTTTAAAAGATGTTACATGCTGAATATTATCACCTCATGTGGCTACTGTGGCTACTCCTGCAGCGTGAGACAGCTCAAGCTCTTTCTCCACAATTAACAGGGCGACTTACTGCTCACACAGCAGTGTGGGTTAACAAAGCCTAGAAAGAACACACAGTACATAAGAAAAAGATCAAAAAGAATGATTTCTTCATCTGTACTTTCATTTTACTCAGGCCCTTGACTAACTGTCGCACTGTGCTTTCCATTACAATCGACTCAGTCTTTGTTTGCAATTTTCAAAGAATTCAAAACATGTCTTGTCTCTTTGTTACTCATCACTGTGGGTAAAGGTGGCTGACAGGTGGCGTTTGGGTTCTAGCACTAACACAAAAATGTCTCTTCTGACTGTTGAGCGCGAGACAAGCCTCCATGTCGACCTTTTACTGTGGTTTGTTGTTACACTTTGTCACCACGCAGGCCGGCAGAATCACTGTTAGATGCTGATGGATAATTAGGCAGGGATAAAAGATATAAAACTGCAGAGAGCAAAACATGCAAGTCCAAGGCAAAAATCATAAATCATTCAACAGCAGTGCACGTAGTCAAGGCCTGCTTCACTGCTAAGTGTACATTAACCACAGAGTTAGTGATAAGAGCGAGATAATAAATGTGTCATAATGGAATGAGTCAAGTCTTATAGTAAATTAAAAAAAGGCATTAAGTATTTATTTACCAAGTACATAAACGGTATAATGTACCTCAGTATGGGCAGATTTGACCAGAAATTTTATGTGCAATAAAATAAACAAACCAGCATCTTACTTTTTCAGCAGGAACAACAGTGACCAGAGGAAAGCAGTCAGACACACAACCCCTCTTCCCTGAGATGTTTTTATTCTTTATCACCTAAGTCAACGTACAGTAAGGTGTACAGATTTAAAAAGTGACAACACTCACGGACTTTGAGCACACATAAAGAGAAAAACAAGGCTTTAGAATGAGGTCGCAAATACAGAAATTACCAGAATTTAAAAACATGGGAATGGCCCGTCAATATGATCATATTTCACACAAATTGCTACTAGGGCTACAAAGCAGTCGGATCATTTTGATCAAGTTCACATGAACAAGGACTTGTGGCTATTAACACAAATTAAATAATACATTTCCGCAGTGTGAGTGCACTCTTTTCAGGTAAAGACTTGCGTGAGTCACCCTGCAGCTTCATACATGATTTACAAATTTGCCCACTCTCATTATGCTCACAATCACAAAGGCAACAGCAAAGACAAGGAAGAAAACTTAAAGTTAATACTGGAAAACCTACAACTGTGCAAGGGGTCAGGACAATGTTATTATTATACAATATGAACGTGTTTTAAGTGTAAATCTGTGTTAATATATCACAGTATGGTTTACTGGTTTACCTCAGCTGCAAAACGGCAAAGTTTTAGACAGGCATATACTTTATAAAAATATATTTTATATCCTGGAGGAGTTCAGTAGCCATACACGACATACAGTAATAATGATACAGTACAGACAGGTCTACAAGTTCATTATCTTATCTTAGAGCAGTGGTTCCCAACCTTTTTAGCTTTTTAGCTCTTCCAGTGACCCCTTAGATATGACTTGCGACCCTTTGTGAGTGGCCCGACCCCCAGGTTGGGAACCACTGTTTTAGAAGGTTGTGGGTGAACTGAACAATTCATGTGGTCATAAATTACATTCATAAAAAAATCCTGTCGCTTAAATATAAATTACAGTATCTGAGAGGTTCTTTAAGCGAAGAAACCATGACAGAAAACAGCCACACACAGGAGGACGACCGCGTTGCCGTTGACAACGTTCCTCCACAGAGGCACCTCGCTCGTGTCTGTGAGCTTCTTCTGCAGCTCCGCCTGCTCCTCTGCACTCAGCTCGGGGGCTTTTTTCTGCTCCAGGCCGCAGAAGCACATCACTGCCTTCTTGCACAAACCTGGCTCCTCCTCGGGTTCTGTGATGGAAGAGACAAAGGCGATGAAGAAAAGCCCCTTGTTTTTGTGAATGCATCTGTATTATGTTTGTACAGTATGTCTGCTGATTACCGTCTATGTCCATCTGGTTGGATTCGTTGTTATCAACCCAATCGTCTTGTTCAAGGTCCACCCTCTCCTCTGTATAGTTCCTGAGGCTCCAGCACAGTCGGTACAACTAGAAAACATAACACATGGGTCGATATTTATAAAGTTGGTTATTGCAGTGTCTTCCAGTGAGCGTGAGTGTTTGGAACATTAACGATGTATCCAGCCTCATCTCACAGTGGTCACATACATGCTTGTCGTCGATAGGTTTGGTCATGAGAGAAACTCCCAGGATGATGATACAGGAGACAACAAACAGGATGATGGAAAAGTAGAGGTAGTGGACTCCACATATGATGGTGGGACAGTTACTGGGGTTGACACAGCTTCCTGTCCCATAAGCAAACTCAGCAATCATCCTGGACAGGCCGATACACAGGCCAATCGTCAGGCCATAAAAGGCGCCCTGAGGAAAGAAATATGAAAAGAATTAGGAAAGGTCAATAGGTCAGTTTAGGCTGTCTTGCTCAGTCCTTTCCCCCCCATTTTTTTCTATATTATTTTAAGTATTTTATTTGCCACAGTCATGAAATGTTTTAATCCTGGTTCTACCATGGAAGGCACTTTGTAACTAACAAAGTTTATTATCTATTAAATTATTAGTCTTAGTAGGTGTGGTGCCTTGAGCTTAATGCTGACACTAGCATGGCAACATACCCACAATAACAATGCTAACAGGTGTAACAGTGCAATGTTTACTTCACCATCTTAGTTTAGGCGTCTTAGCATGCTAACATTTACAAATTAGCACTAAACACAAAGTACAGCTGAGGGTTAGGGTAAAAAGAATCAAAGTGTTGGACAAATTGAAATTTTGACCTGATGATGGCGCTAGAAAGTAAAGGGATCATCAAAGTGATTACAATTCATCCTAAGGGGGACATGAATGTCAATGACATGAAATTCATCCAATAGTTGTGGAGACATTTCACTTAAAATCACCAAAGTCAGTGGGCTTCTTTCTCTGGGGACCATTAATATCTCTGCAAACGTACATGGCAATTCAACCAATTTGTGTTGAGATATTTCAGTCTGGACCAAAGTGGTGGACTGACCAATGGACCCAAAATTGCCATACCTAGAGCCATGCATGGATAAAAAGGATCCATTCTTGCAAAATATGGTCGGAAGGTTGTATTTGATGCTCTGCATGCCTAAATAAATCCAAACAGCATGTAATGGAATCTGTCGGGCCTCAGAACCACCACAGGAGTACATAGAGCAGCATCCAGCAGACACATACAAGTGAAACATGAAATATACATTATGCAAATTCCAAGGCATGTCATGGGAAATATGACAAACAAGAAACCAGAGCAGGAGGAAGCTGGAGAGATGAGCTGAGGCAGTAACAGCAGCAGCATGAGTGAGTTGACAGATTATAAATACCTCTTCACTGACCTGTTTGAATGTGACTGGTGATTGTATGCTGATAACTGACACTGATCAACTGATAGCATGCATGACTTTGAAGTTTTGCCTTAGCAAATGTGACGATCATGAGAGTAAGGACCTTATCAACAAGGAGTCCGTGTTCACACCACATTTTAAAAGGTATTTTGAGCCCAGCCCCACTTTTTCAGATCACATGACACGTGTTATTTAACTGCTTTATTGTCAGAGGACACTCAATTACACAAGAAGTCAGAGGAAGCAGTAAATATTAATAAGATATTACCAAAGACCTTTGACCGCAGGTTACTTAAGATCTTGTGGCATGGCTTTAGGGATGCAATGTCTGTCAGTCTGTCAGCTGGTCCACCACTTTGGTCCAGACTGAAATACCTCAACAACTTGGATGGATTACTATGACATTTGGTGCAGACATTCATGCCTGCCAGATGGCAAATCTGACTGACTTTGGTGATCCCCTGACTTTTCATGTAGCGCCACCATGAGGTTCACATTTGTAGTTTTGAGTGAAATGTCTCAACATCTATTGGATGGATTGCCATGAGATTTGGCACACATATTCATGTCCCCCTCATGATGAATTACAATCAGTTTGGAGATTCCCAGACTTTTCAACTAGTGCCATCATCAGGTCTAAATTTCTATTTGTCCCAGACTTCACCTACTACCATCAGCCTCAGCTGTAATTTCTGTTTTGTGGAATTTAGCAAACATTAGCCTGCTAATATGCGAACCTAAGATGGTTAACATTACATGCAGTAAACATTGTACCTGCTTAACATTAGCATGTTAGCATTGTCAATGTGAGCTTGTTAGCATCTTGATGTTAGCACTTAGCTCTCAGAGCTCTGTTTATATGGAACAGGCAGTGGATTGCTCTTAAATGTGTAAATAATAAAATGATTGAAGTGGAAACTCACAGGTTCATTGACACGTTTGCAGAACATGGCAAGCATGAAGACAGCTGCAATGGGTGGAGTTAGGTAGCTGGTGATGGACTGGATGTAGTCAAAGAGCTGACCGCTCTGGGCCGACTGCACCACAGGGATCCATGCTATGCTCACACCAATCAGGACCAAGATAAACACTCTATACACAGACAAACACATGGAGTGAGGCACACATGAATTCTCATCATCTGAAATCATATCAAACTGAACCCCAAACATGGGTTTTACCTGCCAGCAATCATGAGTTCTTTCTCACTGGCTGAGCGGCGAATCTTAGTGTAGATGTCCATTGTGAAGAGAGTACTGGCACTGTTGAAGATGGAGGTAAGTGAGCTCATCAGAGAGGCCAGCATCACCGACAGCATGAGACCTCGCAGACCTGAAATAGATAGAATAACAGATTACAATGGGGGAAGATAACTTGAAGAAAAAGGCCGCCATTTGCAGTCTCAGCTCATAAGACAAAGACCTTCAGCCACCCACCGTTGGGCATGAGATCCACCACCAGTTTGGGATAAGCGATGTTGGTGCAGCCTACACTGGCCCCACAGTATTTTTCACATTCAGCCGGTTCCACACACGCCACCACGTCTAGAAAACAATGAATCAGATCAGCAGGATCACCATTATGCCTGTGGTGAGATGTGCATTAGCTACAATAGTACTTCCAACCAGAGAGCTTGCTTCAGCCTTCACCAGTCACATAACAAACCTGCCACAACACACTCACCAGCATAGAGGATCCTGCTGATCATCCCGGGGAAAACCATGAGGAACATGGGCAGCAGCTTCAGGTATCCACATAAGATACAGCCTGCCTTAACGTGAGATAAATTCTTGGCTGAGAGGCAGCGCTGGACAATCACCTACAGGAAAACAATAGTTGGTAACAGATCATTAGAGCCATGCAGTGGCGGAAAGTTACTATATTTACTGTACTTAAGTACTACTTTAGGTAGATTTTAATTGTAAAACAGAGACCATTCTGCATAATGAGTACTTTTACTTTAAGTACATGTTGTTGACTATAGCTCTGTACTTTTACTTCAGATTGCATGGGTAAATGACTCTAAACTATTCTCTCTCTCTCTCTGGTTCAACTCAAAATATTTGCTTAATATAATATTTATTTTGAGTTTATAAAACATATAATCCAAAAAGGCTAATTATTTAACATATATTTCCTTCTGTTAAGTGAACAGGGATAATGTCGTTATTGGGTTTCGCCACATGTTTATGTGTGTGTTGGATGTCAACATTGGAATTAGCATCTCATTGTTCACTGGGATCCTGCATTAGTCTGCCTGTTAATCTTATCTCAGTGTCTGGGAGTGCATTAAGGTCTAACTAAAAGCATGTCTGTCCTCTTACAGCAGGCCACCTCAGACCGCTTGAGTGAGTCTGGCAAAAACAGGCAAGATAAAAGCACATAAATGTGTTTACATGTGTGGAATCAATTAAATGAGTCTCTGTGTGAGTGTTTATGACCATGGTTTGTTGCTAGTCTTTTCTAATAGCTGCCATTGAGCCAGCATATATATGACTGACCTGATCAGTGCACCAGTACCAGGTGGCCTGAATGGTGAGTCCAAACACAAGGCCCGGCCACGGCAGGTCTCCTGTAATAGCATTCCTAAAAATATGGAAGGAGTCTGGCCGAGGCTCGTAGCAGCTTGCACTGATGTTACCCGTGATAGAAGGGATGGCCTCCATGTAGCGCTCCTGAAAGCTTTCATAACCTCCCACCTCATGGAAAGCTGAGGATGTGTATGCAAGTTAGACTAATTTACAGTCATTTCTACTCTCCAACAATTTGTCAAACAGGATTAGTCTCCTCACAATAACCAGTAAAGAAGCAACCAAATATAAGGATAAAAAATGAAAATACCATATTACCAAAGCCCATAAGGATGAATGATCCAACAACCATGATGATGGTCTGTAAGGTGTCCGTGTAGATCACTGCAGCCAATCCACCTGAGATACAGTATGTGATGTTATCAATTCATACATTTTTCTTTCAAAATCAACACATTATATCGCCAATGATGCACATAACTGAACTTAAAATCAAGTAATCTTTGTACATGATCCAATTCATCACACTAATTGTTTCAGGTGTGGATGCATTGTTACAAAACAGCAACAGACGGCCACTCACAGTTTCATGGGTAATTAACCTCAATAACACACCACAGATAAACTAACCAGGGGGAGAGAGAGAGAGAGAGAGAGTGTGTGTCTATATGTCCACATATGGCCTGGGAAGACTTTACCCCCGGTTGTGATGCCATTCATACTGTAAAGAAGATAAGACTTCTGGCTTTAGTTTATGAGCGATCTGTGAGTTCAGTGGAAAAAGGAGGTGAATGCATCCTAAGGGGACACACCTGTGACGGTGTACAGCGCAGTAATCAATAATAGCAGGATAACAGCAAGATAAATATTTAGCCCAAGAGCCTGGTTGATAAAAATGGCACCAGAGAACATGTCTGCCTGAGTGGAGAAGAGAAAACACATCATGTCAATCAATAACGTACGATACTGGTACATGTTGAAATAGAGGACATCCCTGAGGTTAACCTTCAGTGTGGTGTCACAGTGACTTACTGAGATCTTGGTGAAAACATACAGGAACAAGGACAGCACAGAGAGATAGATGCGAATACGCTGTCCTCCAAACCTCTTCTTCAGGTACTCAGGCATGGTGACCACCTAAACACATCCATAATAAATCAGATTTTTGTTTGTGTCACTGTCTTACTTTCCCCTGCTCTAATGTTGCAGTTTTTATGACTCCCCACTCCAGCTTTTGCTGGAAAAGTAAATCATGCATCGCAATAAATACCATTTGAAGATATATATGAAGAATCCCCAAAACTTCAAAAGAATTCACGATTAGGATATATACAATGGTTATGAATGCATATATGGGTCGGTGAAATTATGTGTATGTATAAAGAGTAAAGTGTGTTCTGTTTACCCCTGCTTTAATGTAGATGGGCACAAAGAGCCATCCCAGAATGATGACCACTATAAGAGCCTGAAACACACAAAAACACAAAGACACAACCAATAAATAATCAATACCACCATTTACTCAAAATGGTCCTATAGAGATAAAGTTGGCCTCTGTTGTCGTTCTGTTTCCTTCCATCTATAATCTACTGACTTATCAGCTAACTGGTTATATCTGTGTCACAGGTTAGAAATACGTTTGTGTAAGAAGTGACGATGGTATAATTAGAACATCAGACACGATTACTCACATTCCATTCAAATCCACCGATGGCTATTCCCGCAGCTGCAGCAGTCCCTGCGATCCCTACAAAGTGGCCACTGCCAATGTTGCTGGCAAAGAGGGACGCTCCGATCTGTGTAGGGCGTAATTATATTTATAAACAATATGCATGCATCACTTCTAAAACTCTCACAACTTTTTTTGGAAAACATTTGATAACAAGAAAGGCGTTGAAGACTCCAGCTGACTTTTATGGTGTGTCAAGAAGTCAGTACACTAACTAAGCACTAGATGATTTACACACCTTAAGACTCTACTCTACTACCTTTGTTACACAAGGTGCTTCCATTATGACACACTGTATCATATTTTATACTACCTAGTACAAACAATAAAAATCAGTCGGCATGTGTCTCTGCCACCATAATGCTCTTCATTGCGGTAAGATTGGAAGCCAGAGCTTAATTTTAATATGCATAAAAGTGACTCTCTGACTTATTCTGAGGAATGAGAGACCCACCGGCCACCACACCATACTCCTCCCCGCCAGGAAGAAGCCACCGACAGTGGCTCGGTTGGTGCGGACCATAGCCTGCGACAGGAGAAGGGCACATGTTAGAAAAGCCATAAATGCCTTTGTGAAAAGTCTCACACACTTCTTCCAACAGTCATATATTGCATATTTTCTTTCATGATAAAAAGAGTGAAATAAAATGTCAAAGTCACTGCACACAACTCAACAATATCATAGTAACATTACTGCTCATGAATGAATCTAAAATATGTGCATTCTGAAGTGTAAAAGTACTCTGATCTGCTATAAAATGATTATGAACCAGGTTGTTGAATAAGATGCTGTAATTGCACAATATCAGTCCACTCCATTACGTCTCATATACTCAAAAGTGCTGCTGTAAAGGTGCTAAAAAAAAGGCCTTTGTTGCTAAAAGTGGGACATGATATAAATCGTTATTACATTCCCTTTTATTGCTCAGTGCATACAGAACTTCTTTTTATTTCTTAGATTTAAGAAAAACAAACTCCAACTCTCACAGCTGTAAAACTGGTGAGGAGTTAACTATTCAGAGAGAAGAAACATTCAAGAAATGGTCAACTGGAAGATTGATCAACTCACCCATACTCCGACAGCCAAGACAACCAAAAAGTAAATCACAATAACAGAGATGTCTGCAGCATTGTTTAGAACCACGGTGGCCGTGGTGCCGTTTCTTGCATTGCTCCTTATTAAGGAGAATCCAAAATAATCATGAGACATTTTGCTGAGAGGGTGACCGGAGAGCAGGAGTGTTGCTGGAGTCGCTCCTCTTTAACAGAAGCACCTGCACAGACACTTATGTACCTTCGGTGGAAGTGTAGAGGTGTGTGTGAGTGTGTGTGTGTGTTAGAGTGTGTGAAAGATGGGGGGTTGGGGGGGAGAAAAACTGAGAGAGTGTGTTCATCTAAAAGATTACCAGACATTGTGTTTGGCCAAAAGTGTATCTGGATGCGCAAATAAACGTTGCTGATACATGAGTTGGGATGTGAAAATAAATGAGTGGAAATGTGTAACGTTTTAGTAAATAATGTTGTTAATGATCAACCCACAAGGAAATACCACAAGTAAAGAAACAGGTGTTCCTTTAAAACAAAGGACCTACAGATAAACTCTGTACTGCACTGCAGCTAAATAATAATAAAAGGCACTAAAGCCTGACTCACAGTGAACACTAGATGTTCCTCTGTAAACATGAACAAAAACAACAAACACACTCAAAAAACTGCACAAATATAAAGAAAGCACTATGAGCAGCCACTAGGTGTCTCTACAGGATAGTGAAACTAAACAGGCGACTTTGAGCTAGATATTTAAGGGTATTGTATTCACCTTGTTCAAAAATGTGTTTGTTCCCAGTGGTGGAAAGTAAGAAACTGGGTATCTTTACTAAAGTACTGTACTTTCTGAGGTACTTCCTCAAAATGGTTTTTCCATTTTCTGCTACTTTATATTTCAACTCCACTGCATTTCAGAGGGAAATGTTGTACTTTTTACTCCACTGCTACTAATAACAATCTGAATATCCTTGACTGACATCTTCCTCACTCTCGTGTTGCGGCTGCTAGTGTGGGACAATTTACACCGCTATCACTGTTATCACTGTTATACCTTATCTAGTTACGTAGATTCTAGGACGTAATTTCCAGCATAGCTCCACCCAACTTCAACCTTGCTAGAGCTCTAATTAGCCAGAAGAAAAGAAAACACCATTGAAATATAATGTATGTAGTGGAGGTGTGGCTGGCCAGATGTGCCTTCAGGGTGTACTGGGTGCTCACCCAGGGTTACACCATCCAGTCGGACCTGGCATTGGCAAAGATAAAAATAAAATTGGAAAACTCCTGTTTTCACTAGTTTAATGAAGTCAGTAATAACAAGAACAAAACACTCTATGACGTGAGAGTGATGGTCAGTGTTTACTTTCTATTTCATTTGTGCATATGGAGGTTTTATAGGTTGTGTACCTGCAACAAACTGCATGGTCACAGGTTCAACACCCTGAAAACTCTCATTTAGATTTAATACACTTATAGCTGTGTATACATAAGTTAAAAAAACAATGGCCATATAGTGAATGCATCTTCAAATTGTGAAATGCCCTAATTATAACCTACTGTAATTAAGAAATAAATGAAGTAATTATATCCTGTGATTAAATGGCCTTAAGCAATCATCACCCTTCCCCTACCCCCCAAAATGCCATCCAATTTACACTCAATAAGCAGTGACTGGTTTATTGAAGGCTGTTGTATTGACTTGCAGTAGGTGTAGCTAATAGTCCTGCAACTAGTGTACAGGATGTTTTTCAAACATTTGCCTCACTCTTGGCCGACCTAGAAGTAACCCCACTGTTCCAGGCACAAAATCCAATTGCACCAAATTTCATACACCAACCTACCTTCAACATTTGCGTCATCCTTCACCACCTATGTTCCAGTGTTTCTGGACTGCTTCGACTCAGTAAATTGCTGCTTGCAGCTTTATCTATCATTATAATGCTGACATCTATGTCCAAGGTCATAGTGGTCTGTCACAGCTGATGATGTGGGGAGGAGAGCAGAGCAGAGGAGAAAATAGGAGAGGAAGCAGAGATATTAAAATCTGTTTTTGTTAATGCGCTGGCATGAAGGTAATGATTGGTAATATGATTCATGAAAAAATATATTACAGGTTACAGACTACAATATGAAATGTTGAATGAATTCATGACTGTATGTAAAATAGTATATGTTTGTATCTGAACAGTAAAACCAATACAGTGCTGTAGAATTAAAGTCATTATGAACTGCAAAAAATAAACGCAAAGGCATCCATGGAGGCATCCCCGGATCAGAAAGAGGGAGGGGAGGCACCAAATTAAGTTATGGAGGGTTAACAGGGAGCCAAAGCATAAACATGTGATTTGTGTAAAGACGAAAATGCCAAACCATTATAGTGACCACCACAGCCTGGATGGTGTGGGGAGGAAGAGATGTTAGGGAAGGAGTCGGGGGGGTTATCAGACTGGTATTGTTACAAATGGCTGCTTAAAATCTCTAAATGGGGACAATCAATATTCACTTGAATGAGAATCAATCACTGGAATGAGGTCAGTGCTCTGTGGGGATTAAGGCTCGGTCACACTCGTTGATTTCAGTCCTGATTTTAAACCCAAGAGGAGACTTCAGCCTTCTAACGGCTCCAGACAGGTCAAGATTTTCTCAAACATGTTTGATTTTGTGTGGCCCAGTTCACCTCTATGTTCACCAAGAACTGAAATCAGAGCATAACTCTGGCAAGAACCAGTTGGTGTTCAAAAGACAAACACACCACAGAGCCAATCACATCCCAGGGCAGCAAGACCACAAACAAACCCTGCTGATTAGTGCGAGAAAATGATCTCTTGCAGGAGTCCATTCCCCGTACACAGTGGTTTTCATGTGTGGGAATATACTGTAGTTGTCTCTTTCAAACAGAGCAGTGATTGAGTGTCCTGTGGTCAAAACTCTGTGTCTACATATCTGTCTGATTCAGGGAACTCTGGCAGAGGACTGAAACAGGGAGACAAACCCGCAGGCCTGGCCTCAAAAAACAGACTTAATGGACAGTATTTATCTCATGACTTCAAACACTATTGTGCTTTGTCTATGTTTCAGTGTCAAGTAGATCAGGGCACAAAGCTACCAAATGTACATGAACATCCATGCTTTCATGCTTGTCTGTTTGATTTTCCAGCTTGTGATTGCACTGATGTGTATTGAGCTCTTAAATCTTGAATGTCAGAGAATCCCACCGCCATCACATGAACACAGTGTAAGCCCATTAACAACAATAAAACAACAACAATTTCTTCTGTTTCCTGGTATTGTGCATGATGGTTCACTGTCACTGTAATGGCTTACTGGGACACCTGAAGAGACACATCGTGAAGTGCTTTTCCTACAATGACAAGCCAAAATGTCTGCCGTGAAAAAAACATATTGCGGTTATCCAGTTAGATGGAATACCATCAGAATAATATATTATTATGTTTCGAAATTTACATTATCTTTGACTTTAGTGGCACTTCTGGTGATAAACTGTCATTGCTTTGGTGTTTGACATCCAATGCATGCAATGGTCCTGCATATTATAGTAACACATTTCAATCAATCGTTGGTATACAGCTTATGAATTACAGTAAAACCTGATGTACAAACTGACAGTCTCTATTTTGAGTGCATGTCATCTATGGAAGGCAACATCCGGTGCTTTTAGTTCAGCTGTGGTTGTTTGATGCAAAATGCAGTAACATCCTCTCAAACTTTTATTTCAGTATGTATGTCTAAGCCTCTTTTGTAATTCTCTGTCATGATGTTATCAGTGAGTTGCATTGTTTTCTTTTTTGACAGTGTTCTCAATAAAGACATAAAAAAATAGCCTTGATTGTTGTTACTGATCTGAATGTTTTCTTAGTGCATGAGCGACAACCGCTCCATTAACTAGGTATTTAATACAATGTTTAATTTTCTTAGTGGCCCCTGTGCATATCTGGAAGAGGCATAAGGTGTCTGCATCACTGTTAACCTGCAGTTGCCAACTGAAGTCTGTTTAGAATTTCACCTTCTTTTTTATAAATGTCTTACACACAAAGAGACAACAAATAAATTGTGTAGATCATATACTGAAATTTAAGAAAGCTCACTTTCAAAGCAGGAGATCCTTATCAATAGACTTAATTATTGCACTTATCTCCTGTGCAGTCAATGAACAGTAAAGATGGATGTGGCAGAGTTCACTTGTGGGTCAGCATAATTCATGTGCATTAGTTCAAGAGTTGTAATCACAACACCATCTCAGCGCACGGTTCCATATTCAGCAACAGAGGGGCTTTGTAACCACAAGTCATGACAAAGAGGGGTTTTCACCCAGGACGCTGCTGGTGTCTTACAGGGTAGTAGACACGGGTGAAGGGAGCGCTTCAGGGTTGATCAGCTGGAACTTGCACACGGGCCCCGCGGCACTCGTTATTGGTGAGACTCCCCTGTACATCTAAACCACAAAGCCCCCTCCCTCTGGTCACACTGGGGTTCACGTGAGCAGAACAGTGGGAGCTGGGACAAGACGTCTAATGCCCCTCTTTCCCCAGTGGCATGTGCTGAGCCTCAGCTTCTTCATTAACTAACAGCCACTCACCCTCAACAGAGAGGGTGACAGAAAGGGGAGGAAACAGCTCTGTAGAGCAGTGGATCTAGGGGCCTTTTCACAGCAGCCATTTTGTCTTGTCAAACACAGGTGTAACTAATAACATTGTTTAATGCTCCATTGAAAACTGCTGGAACTGAGCCATTGTGAATGTTGTTGGTTCCACCTGTGTTTTTCCTGCTATTAAAAGTCAGAATGTCTGCTGGGAAAAAGGCCTATGAATCTAACTGATTTGGGAACAAAAGTGATATTAGCAAGGCTAAGATTCAGGTAGCAAGATTCATTCAGAATAAATACAAGATGCACAGAGTTTTTAAAGAAAATAGACTAACATAATTCAAATCTAAAATATGGAGAAACTACATAGCTATATAGCAGGCGAGCCTTGTGTCTTTTCTGTGTAAAAACTCACCAACTGCTTAACTTGCAATTTGCACAATAGAAACTAATGTGAGCCATGCAAAAGAAACATGTGGTTCATCTTCTTGAACATGTTATTTCAGTTAAATTAAATTTGGCTCTTTCTTTTTTCCAAATATTGTTAACTTTTGGGACCACTGCCTTACAGTGAGTAACAGAGAAGGTGGGTCTTCTGGGATTCTCATTGCAGTCAGTTTGTGATGAACTGGGAAGTCCAACATAACGTCATTAGAGAACATGTGAGAACTGTAGTCCACTAGTATGAGCAATGTGGTCCCAGCGTGGCAAAAGCTGGGAGAGTCACGAATGGGATTGCATTATAAATAAAGTATTTACCAAAACTTACTGTGGTCTTTCCTGATGTTGTCTGTTCAGCACAGAGGTAGAAACTCACTTTTTCTGTTTTAGTTTCATAAAACTCTACAAGAAACCTTTAACGACGCGTTAGCCACAAGGTGGCGCCAGTAGTACAACACTGCAGAAATGGTGCATCACTGTGATGTGTGGGAGAAGAAACTGAAAGATAAATCATAAAAATTAGATTACATTACAAAAAAATGCCCTAAATATTTCTAAATATTGCCCCAGTCCATGAACTATACTGCCTTGTGTATGTTTAAATCTCCTGTCTTTCAGACGACATACTGATGGGCAGCAACTCAGAGAAATCAGAGACATTATGTCACTCACCACTGAATAAAGCCCAGTTAATATCCTGTCTTACTTGTCATTAGTGGCTGTGTTTATGTGTGTGAATCACTGAGTGTGTAGGCAGTCCATTTCAAACACCAAACCATGGTGTGAAAACTAATGAACTGATAAAACAATGTTTTCCTTCTGCCTTCGAAAAAGTGTTACCTTTGAGAACATGTACCTGTTCACAACAGCAGATGGCGCGAGTGAGCCAGTTATGCTACTTTAAGAGATTGAGACCGTTAGCTTGTAGCTTTAATGTTGCTAGGCTAACAACTTTATATCAGTCCAGATGTAGTTGCTTGTTTGTTAATTAGTCAAAAAAAAAAGTGTCCAGTAAGTCCGGTTTAACATACAGGGATTTTGTTCTGCTCGCTCCTGTTTTTTTTGCTAAGAGGGAAATCAATTTCTAGCAAGTGGAAACAAGTGGGAAACATCACCCAACATCTTGAATACTAGAGTCAACTGCGAGGCGGTCAGGAAACGTGGCATCATAGAAAATCTTTCTGTCTCCCTAAACTGCCCACTTTCAAGAAACGAGCTGACAGGACAGCCCATGAATGAGTGTCTGAAATACAGGACCAAGCATGAAGCCAGGATTAACATACAGGACCAAGCTACAGAAAGGTGAGATTTAACCGGTGTGCTTTAATTATTGAAACTCTCAAATAATGCAACAAGAGGAAAAAGAGCTAATGTTATCTCATGTTATCTCGGGTAAACTTCCTGAACTAGTGACATTAAAAAGCAGGGTAAAATACTTGTATAGTCAGCTTAGCTAATGTAACTTTACCCTATGCTATAGTAGCATCCCAGCTAGTGCTACTATAGTCGTTATTCAGCTGTTGGGTCTCCACCAACCCCTGAGGAAGATCTAAGATGCTAGTTTAGATGTTTGACTGTCTTTAGCTAGTTGCTCATTTTGTCTGCTGCTTTGTGCTGGACAGGGGCCATAAAATGGATTTATCAGATTTTTATGCTGAAGTGCCCACATCACACATTTGATTCAAAGCTAATAGGAGAAAGTATTGATTAAAGCAGCAATAAGCCACAATGTTAAGAATGGAAGAAGTACACCTTCCATCACAGACAGGAGATCATTTACTGGCTCATCATACCTGTCAGAGATGACTCCTGGGAAGTCAGTCTCAGTCTGTCAACTATCTTAAACCAATTTCAGTCATGTTTTGTGAACTCCAGGAACTTTTTCTTTGCCTCCTGCTTTTAAGGCCCCATTATCTTAAAACCTTCTCTCTTTCAGTGGGGAATATCACCTACTGAATTGATTAATTAAATTTTCATGCTGTCTGTAACAACCTTTTAAACCAAGTCAGTGGTTCTCTTGGATTTATTTTCCATAATGTATGTCATTTATGTACCAAAGCTTTCTTATCACCTACCATTAGAGCTCTTCGCCTTGTCTCTTTGCATACTTTGCTCTTACCTTTGTGTTCTCTTAATTAATGTGCTACTTGTTTTGATGTTGATTGTACATTCATGTAAAACATTTTTTGATGAAAATGAGCCAAGCACCTTAAATTAAATGTGCCCTGAATGCTCGGTTGTATCTAGTTGTTTCCTGAAAACTCCTCTTTATATGCTGCATAATCACAGATGTCCTTTTGTACAACAACCAGGGTGTATGCTCATGAATAAGCTGCTGTGTGTATGCAGATTTAAACACAAAACCAAGCTCTTTAGTGGCCATGTTTCCTCCTTCAATATGCAGCTCTGTCTGTCAGCTTTTTTTTTGTCACATTGTAAGACATCAATGTTCAGTTGAGCATATCCCATTTGCTGAACATGCAGGCTTAGCATATCTTAACAATAGATCAATATTATCAACATGTTGTTCAAAGGTTTCATGCCTCTGGACTGCAGCAAAACATCTATTATAGATGTTTTAGTATGTTCTTCTGAAGAAAACCCGATAGGGAACTACAGTAGGGTTTTGTTGATTGTAAAGAGATGACATGAATAGGGCACTCCAGCATATAAGTAATGCACCTTTTGAAAAGTATTTGAGATCCTTTATTTTGAAACCACATTGAGAGAATCAGTCAAACATCTCACAGATATATAAATAAATATACATTTGACATGCTTTTACTGATTCATCTGAGGAATGCACGATCATAATATCAAACAGAAACAAACTCCATTAAACTGTAATATTAACGCATGGTGTTAGCCATTGCTAAAACTGCATCACCACATTAAGGGCGCCCAATGGCAAACCTGATCCCCCTCTATTCCTCCCACACTCTGTGGATTGTCTATGTACCCTGTCGCCATCAACTACCCATCAGTGAAAACAGCAGACTTTACATGGCAGCTTAATTATAATTTTTATAGAGCCACAGAATCCAATCAGTTCCTCTAATCAGTAATCCTGCCTGACCCCAAGTTTTCTATGTATCAATTAGTGTGTGGCAATTTGATTAAACACAAAATTATTTAGGACCATGCACCATGTGAACGCAAAATCACACAAACTAAAATAATAAGATTAGGTAATGATGCAGGAGCCGTTTTAAGGCACATAAAAATGTGCAGCTGATATGAGCACACAGAGCAGAACAAAATGTCTGCCACAGACCCATTGGCAAAGTCCAAAGTAACATCAATTGCGTGTTTTGTCTAGCTAACAGTCCAAAAATCAAAGATCTTTAGTTCATTATCACATAAGACGAAGAAACGCAGCAAATCCTCACATTTGAGAGGTGGGAAGCAATGAATATGAGTAAGGAGATACTCAAAATGAAATGATAATATAAACTGACTGGATTGTGTTATGTTGTGCATAAACTGATCTATGACCTGAGTGGGGCCTGTAGGGAGTGGTGGGACTGTTGGTGGATCAGGGTATGGATAATTAGACTGTGGTGGGGAGAGGACAGTTGGAAATTGCTGAACGTGGAGGTAAATAAGGTGCTCAATGGTTAGGGATTGTAGTTCAGAGGAGGTTTCCTGAGTGGTCCAGAGAAAAGTGGTGATCAAGTCAAAGGTATACCATGCCTTATGCCTGATGTGTGCTGGGAGAGACTCCAGTTTAGGTGAGAGGAGAGCAAGAAGCGAGTGCCTTTTATGAACACATTTTCCTTACAAGGACGGCAAGAGTATTCTACCGACATGCTAACTACATAACTAGCTACAATGACTGTTTGCTAGCTTCCAAAGTTCCTCAGACTGCAGCTTCGTCTTTGGCGCGATCTGATTGGTTGAAGTTAGCCCGTAAAAGACAGATGGTTCATCCAGTCACCTGCCAACAAACCATCTGGTGCGTCAGGTTACTTCCAACAAACAAAGACTTCATATGCTTTATACATACTCCATTTAACCATATTACCAAATTAGTATATCAAAAGCTTTATACTGTAAGAACAAATTGTTAAAGGCTTGGGTATATATAAACCACCATATTATCTTGAAATTGAGAATTATGTCTGACAAAAGCATCTGATTTTTTTTTAGCTCGACCACATACTCCTGTGAATATGTCAAAAGCAGAAAGAAATACATGGGAAGCAACATGGAAAGAAAGTTTTGAATGGGAGTCTGTAACAAATGCATTTTTTTTATTATTGTTAGAAGAGGATAAATCAAGGCTAAAATGATCAAAAGGGTTAGGTTAGATCATGTTAGTGATAAAGCGTTAGAGGCATTTTTAGACTGGTGTAATGAAGTATGGCAGGAGGGCAGATTGCCCAGAATGTGGAAGCCAGTAAGCCTATTAATTATAGGTGGATTGCTTTGCTGAAATTGTATCTTTGTAATCTTTGTGAAGTAATGGAACATATGACAACAAAAGGACATACAGAGGCTGGAAATTAATCATGTCTTTAAGTGGGGCCATGAAATGGAGGGTCACCATGGAAATGGAGATAAATAGAAGATAAATTGGGAAATGGTTGCAGCTGCGTTCTTGATGGAGATGGAAATCATTGGCGATCATTGGATTTGATATATAAGGTTTAGTTATTTGTCAAAAAGACGTGATTCATAATTTCAGGTATTGAATTTACCAGGACAGCGGAGAATGTTCTCATCTTCTAGTTTGAGTGGTAATATATTCATAGTTAACCAGAAAGGAGTCTAAAAACATACTGTTCAAACTACATTGCTGCCAGTTGTGTGACCAGGACTAGTGTTCCTTTGCCTTCTTAAACCAGTCAATGAAATTTTGGAGATGCTGCAGAAGAGAAACAATAATACGTAATTCCGTCTCTGACTTTGAAGCATAAGTCTGGTGATGTTCTATGTTTCTTCTTGTCAACAAATCCCATGAAAAGACCAAAACTAACAATGAAGCACTAAACTGATCCTGACAAGACTTGTCGGTGTATTTGAAAGCCTGATATAGCTTACACCTCCATTGTTCTACAAAAACAAACGTATTAATCCACCGCTGAAAATAGTCCCCAACAAATGTGCTGTCTACTCCTGTTGGAGACTACAGACACTACAGTGTCCAGCTGCTTAAGTAAATTCTTGAAGCTCTTTAAAAAATGAAACTATATGTTTGTTAGCTGGTTTTAGGATTCACATCTTCAGTAAGGGCTTAGGGCTGAGTGCCACAGACAGGGTAGGGATGAATTGAGAGATGGATTACAACATTGCTGGTTTCGGCCTTTTCTTGGGATTTGACAATAAAAATATAAAGCAACACAAGCCGTATCCTTTAAATTGGCAGCTGTTGCATTGATTCGGTTCTTTCCCAATTGCAGAATGAAGCAAACAATAGGTAGTAGTAGAGTTAGATCAATAAAAAAGAGGGGGAGTCTTGGGGTGAGTCAGTCTCTCCACCAGGTCCGGTCTTCATCTGGTCCACACAGTTTCTATCAAGGCAACACCTAAAAGAGTGCCCTAATTTGACTAGGAAACCTGTGATTGATAGAGAGCAACTTTTGCTTCACAGCCTTAACCCCTCCCCTCCCTGTATTGGTATCACAAGGGCAGGCCAGTGACTAGATTTTATGCACAGGCACATCAATATGTCACTCAGTCATGAAAATGATTTACTCGAGGATCATAGCAAATCAGGGTCACGCTCTTGGAAAAGTGACACACCAGTTCACTCACAGAACAGCAGATGCACAGAGCCTCACAGTCAGTCAATAAAGGTATGTGTGTGTTTGTGTATAGTAGGCAGTACAGTAAATGACAGGTGGAGTTACAAAAGTCAGTATATTTTTACTCTTCCTAATAATACCGCCATTCCGCCAACATCCAAACACCTGAAAAGTGTTAAAAGACACAGTAATGTTTCTACAGACGAGCCACAAATTATGGCAATTAGGGGAAGTGCATTGAGGAAATGTGAATGCGAGTATTTCAGTTCAATACAGAGCACGCTGTTCGTAAAATCACTGCGCCAATATGAGGCTTTTTACAACCTTTGCTGAACAGAAGAATAGACTGGACTAAAAGCAACAGCATAGTGAGGCTGAGGAGACACCCTGTGGAAGTTGTGTGCCCTTTTATTTGTTTAGCCACCTCTACAAGTTAAAAAACAAAAGTAGTAAGCTTCACATCCTGAGCCACCAACCACAAGGCATGCTACTGCCCTAAACCCATGACTGGCAGACAACTCAACCAAAGCTAACCACAGAAACTACAACGTACTATAACTCAGTACATGTTGTGTGATATTTCTGAACCCATTGTCTACAGACAGTAACTCCTGCATGACAGTGACATAGCATTATTTGTAGGACGTTACTAGGATGCCGTTAAGTTCATTTTCAGTAACTTTTTCACGAGAGACCTGAGAACAGGAACATTCATAGATAGACAAACACATGTCCTGCAACCAATAGAAGAGAATAGAATCAATGAGTATGGAGCATTTTAGTGTGCAGTAAGAGAAAAAGCTTTAAGTTTAGTGCTGTAGCATCCAGTCATCAGTTCCTATTGTCCATATTGGGTGTTCGGTGCGACAGCCAGCACAGTCTGAGTCTCTTTGTCTGTCTCTGTCCATCAGTCTGACAGTTTATGTTCCAGTCTAGTCTAGTCCAACACTGCAGATGGCACTTAGGTGGGACTTGCAATGCAGGCTGGCAGGCCTATTAGTGCTACAGAGGGTTGGGGGTGTTAGTTTATGTATTCGCTTGTCTGTATTTTCAATGCGTTTCCTTGTAGCAAATGTGTTGTCAGATTGTTGAATCTGTTTCTCCATTTGCTTGTGTCTTATTTAGATGCAGCTTAATGCTTTGAGCTCTCTCAGCCACCGAAATGGTGCAACTCAAGATGCAGCAAATGTTGGTCTGGTTGTAACGTTAAGTGAATTGGTAGTGAAAAGTATAACTGTGATGGCTTTAGGCACCAGCAAAGGCCTGGTAAGGTAGGCTCATGTTTTTATTACATCCAGGCTGCAGAGAGTGCTGGTTTTGCTCCTCATAGCAGAACAGCAAATACAGTTACCTTGTTAGGACAGATATTGTTCTGCTGTTTATAATATCAACAGAGAGGGTCAATCTTGACTTGACTCAACCATGGGAGCATGGTATGAAGGCCCATAAGAGAACAAGTGCTATGTATGAGGACTTGATGAAGAAGTGCTAAAGACAGAGGTTATGTTCACTTTATATACTCGTAGAGGAAGGCTGTAGATTAGGCTGTTCACTTGCCAGCCTGTCTGCAAGCCCCGCAGTCTCCTGGCATATCCGGCTGGCACAAGAGGAGGGCTAACAAAACGACAACAGAGCCTGCAGAGAGGGCCTCAAGTTGGCTGTGGATAAAAAGAAATCACTTCAGCACAACACATATTTCTGGGATACACATATTTCTGGGATTGTAACATTCATGTATGTATAAACTGGCAGATTTAACCTTTGATATTAAATCCATTCAGCCTTTCTTTTTAGCTGTTACTCCTCAACAGATATTTCCTGTGGATTGTTAGATATCGTTTTAGCCATGCTAGTGACATGGCTTTAGGGATGGCAATGTTGGTCTGTAGGTCGCCCTGTCTGACATTCATGGTTCCCAAACTATGAATTCTAATGACTGTTAGTGATCCACTGACTTTTCTTCTTGCACCAACATGTGGTTGTCATGTGTGGTTCTGAGTGAAATGTCTCAACAACTATTAGATGGATTAGCATGAATCTGGTACAGGTACATCACGTCCCCCTCACTGTACCTGGGTGTTGGCCAGTCCTGTTTTTCTCGCCTGAAGCTGGTGCAGAAAGTTGCAGCGAGACTTCTAACTGGTACCAGAAAAAGACCGGTACTAGCATCCCTGCACTGGCTACCTGTCAAATGCAGGATTGATTTTTGAAATTTTCTTTTATTTGTTTTTAAAGGCATACATGGGCTGGCATCCCTGTACATTTAAGAACTTTTCTGCTCCGACTCCAACTCTAGGCCTCTCCGATCCTCAGAATGATTGTTTTTAATTGTTCCACGATCAAGGCTCGTGGGTAAGTGAGACCGTGCCTTTATGCTGGCCACTCCAAAGCTTTGGAATGGCCTTCTGCTTTCGATCAAATGTTCCCCCTCCATTGACACTTTGAAAACAAAACTCAAGACGTACATGTTTTCAGTGGCCTTTGGTTGCTCTTAGTAGTTTTGATATTTTAGTATTTTATAATCCTTTATTTTTATAAATTGATCTTACAAATATTATTCTGTTTCTGTTTGACCTTTGTGCACATTATTTTGTATCTTTTCATTTACTACAGATTACTGTTGTTGATTGATTACTGATACACTACGTGCAATTCCAGCAAAAATGTGTTATATAAATAAACCTGATTTGATTTGATTTGATTCAGGATGTATTGTAATAACTTCTGATTTTTCATCTAGTGCCATCACCAGGTCAAATTTTTAATTGGTCCAATATTTCGGTTTATGGTTTCCCATCAGCCTCAGTACTACTTTAATTAGCCAATGGTAGCATGCTAACACGCTAAGTGTGTAGAGATGGTACACATGGTAAACCTTAAACCTGCTTAGCGTCAGCATGTTAGTATTGTCATTGTGAGCATGTTAGCATGCTGCTGTTAGCATTTAGCTCAAAGCACTGCTGTGCCTAAGTACAACCTCATGCTGCATGACTGTAGACTCTTAGGGGCGTTGGGACGCTGCCCCTCCTGCAATTCCAATTGTGAAATACATATTTTAATGTAAAATCATTAATGTTATTGTTGTGTGTGTGTGTGTGTGTGTGTGTGTATACATTTAAGTTGTTACTCTCACATAAATCATACATTATAACAGAAACGTGCAATGACTAATAAAAAAGCGCTGCCTACAGTCGTACTTATCTCCGCCCGACGGCGGTATGTGTGTAATATGTTCGGCTTTCCCTGGTGGCCCCTGATTGGTTGACACGGCACCAGAAAATACCTGGGTCTGTCAAATTGGGCGATTTTCCACCCATTTAGGTGGCTGTAGGATGGTTTCATGTGGGTAAAAATGAGCTTGGGTTGACAAAACTTTAGCCTGATTTGTCATGGTGAAAATGTTTTTTCTTATTTTTTTCAATACTGATATTATTTTCTGGCTAATTTTGGTTTTTGAACCAACCTGGCAACACTACCCATGTAGCAAGAAGAAGTACTGAAACGGAGCGGTGGAGACCGACAGACAGACAGACACGTCACGTAGTTTGGTTTCTCTATGGCGGCCTGCTTGCGTGAGCATAAACAAAGCTTTAGCTAGCCTGCTTGCTTTTTGTGGTTGTAAATTGTCTGTGTGTGTGTGTGTGACAAACTCCGACACAGACAACAGAGGACAGAAGCAGCGCACCCGTAAATGACACCAAAACGCGGTAGAGACTCTCAGCATAGTGTTTTTACGTGACAGTATGGCAGATAGCATGCCAAGATTTAGTAGCCCCATCTAGTGGAAAAGCCACTGCTCTTAGTCTTGTAATTTTCTGAGAAATGTTAAAGTATGAGGTTTTAAATATTTCGTTCTTTAACTTATTATTAGCAAATGGCATTCAAAAACATATAATCAGCTCTTTTTTTGATTTGCTGATATAATATTGACAACACTTCAAAGACATGTAATTGTAATTACCATATTGCTCACTGGCCACTGCTTGTGTTTCATTGCATTTTTAGCACTGGCTTTTGTAGCTAAAAAGCCACTCATCTGGACTCTCACATTGAGAAATTAACATCATTTTGATATTTTATTTGAAGTTTTAGTCTTTCATGGGACTAACAATGGCTGCATTAGATTCAAGTCCAGTTTCTGAATGATAAAACTACAGGTAACAATTACCAAAGGAGTGCCGAAGAAAGGCATGACAGTCTGTAATGGCTGGGTCAAGAAGAGAAGGGTTTTGAGAGGAGAGCAGTGGCTCTAACTGACTCAAAGACAGATGGTTCACAGGCAGATGTCAGGGAGGGGTTGATGATATCAGTCAGGAAGTAGAGCAGATCTGCAGCGATGGTCCGGGAGGGGGAGAAGGGAGTGGGTTCAAGAGGGCAGAAGTTAAGTCTGCTCATGGGAATTTTTTTTCAGACTTCATTTAGGATGGGTTGAGGGAGACATTAAGCTCATGTTAGAGGGGTCATAGGAGGAGACAGTGACCAGAGGGTAGCCTGGAAGATGAGCCGCGGCTGTCATCACTCTCTTTGTGTAGTGAACAGAAGAGGGAGGCGTAGTGCTGAGACGAGAGGACCGGAGAGAGACGAGCTTCTGTGGGTCAGAAGCAGGAGACTGGGAGTGGTAAATTTGCCAGCAGATAGAGGCAGAGAGAGAGGAGATGAGATACTAAAAGTCTTCCAAGAAAGCCTTATGGAATTTTCTCCCAGCTGCCCAAGGCTTGTCCATTTGATTCACCAGGTGGTTTACAGCCAAGGAGCAGGTGCGAGCAGATAGATAAGCTTAGAGGAAAGGGGAGAAGGTCCAGAGGGGATAAGAGGGCAGGTATAAATGTTGAGGTCACTGAGGAGACACAGAAAGGAGTCAAATGGAGGGAGTGAAGAGGGGAGGGGGGGCTGATGACAGGAGGAAGCAGAGAAATCACAGGCGTGATGAAAACCAGTTTAGAAGAGGTCTTAAGGAGAAGAGTGTAGAGGGAAATAAGTGCTGGCCAACAACACAGAAAGGGTCAAAAGAGGCTAGTGGCTAGTGGCTTTTATTTAAAAACAATGTCTGAGTGATTCAGGAGGCCTAGAAATAGACAAGGCTGTGGAACATGCCAGGGATTATAGATATTTATTGTTTCAGAACTGTCATCATAGGGCCAAGAATTTCTATTTGTGCCCATGGTTGTTTGTGAACTACTTACATTTTTAGAAATGCCCTCAATCCCTTTTTCCTTATTACATATTGGATGTCTCAATGCTGATGACAAAAATGAGTTTGGCAAGGGCCCAGCTTAAATCTAAAATCTATGGACAAAGCTCTTTTGGGTTTCTGAAATCTAAAAGTAAAGACAGAAGTATTTCTGTTCAGGGTATTGAAACATCATAGAAACTTGTCAGATATTGCCTACCATACTTATCACATCTCATTTGTTTGGCTGCCTGTTTCTCATACAGCATTACTACATTATGTGTTAAAACATAATCTCACTAATGATGTTATACTGAAGATATCGCAAAACGTTCAGAGCTTCGATCATTTCTGCACTAGAAAATATATTTTTTTTTGTTTAATTATTGCTCATTGTCAAAGTGGCAGAAAGAAACTTTCCTCATGCTCAGTCTTATTCCTTGACCTCAGTTTTACTGTATCTGTTGGTTAATTTTTGCAGTGTATGTTGTACTAGTGCTTTTTTACTTCTACTATATGTTCAAATCTTCTCAGTGAACTGTAAGTTTGTCTGTGCATCAGTGTCATGTATACAAACATCTTTGCATTTATTGCGCTTGGCCATGTGTGCCACAGTTTTATGTGATTCCAGTTGTACCCATTTAAATATTATGTGCACAGTGTGCATTTGGTCTGGATGATGTCTTTTCTATTTCTTTCTATGACCTTGTGCAACTTTTCAGCTGGAACTCCAGCTGGTTTTCAGTGTAAGGCTCCTTTACATGTAATATGTTTTGGCCATACATTTTTATAATCCATCTCTTAAGACTCTGAGGTATTTGAGTTAAATTATGGTATTATTGCTCTTATAGTGTGTGACAGAGGATGTTTATTTCTATTTGGTTCCCCTTTCTTATAGCTGTTGAATTTTAATTTTTCCTAATAAATTAGGAATTTAAGGCCTCCCTGAGGGAGATACAGTAATGGCCAAATAATTTATATTTGTACTTATGCATTTTCTTAGTATTGCTGTAACTCAGCAGTGAATTTTCAGTCAGTTACTTCAACATCAGCTGCTTAGCACCACCTTGTGATGAAACAGTCCTGAGAAAACCCCAGGCCCCACAAGTTTACCATTTATACTTAAAATGTCACTTAAAGCTACTTTCTGATTCATTCGAAAAAATAAATAAAGGAATGTTTCTATACTTCCTTTGATTTTTTTTGTTGTTGCAGCTATTCTCCCATTCTGTAACTCAGCCATTTTTTATAGTTGGCACCAACTTCTACCACATGACAGTCACAAGGCATGATTTCAGCAGAACTCTCCCTTCTCAACAGTGGATTTTATTTATGTTCATCTCTCAAACAAATTCCCACTGTTGCTTAAATCAATCCACAAAAAAAATTACCCCCATGACCTGACGACATTTTTCACACAGTGCTGTAAATTAAGCTAAAATAAGTAAAAGATAAGATGAATGAAAATACTTAAAAAAAACCATCAGACACAGTGCTGTAATGTTTTATACATGGTCCCCAGTCTAACGTACTGAAAGCCTTATAAATAATGTTTAAACATGAAAAATACTCACATGACATGAGCATAACAGAAAGCCAGTAATGATGATGTTTCAGGCCATCCTGTGACAGGTTTCATCTCAGCCATTGTATAATGTCTTTCTGAAGACACTTGTCATGTTAAGTGTTCTGCATAACAGTTTCTCAGTTTTTATGCAGTGGTTGAGGTTTGCCAAAACTTCAGTGTATAAATGTTGCAGTAAATAAATTGAATGTGTCAGTGTGAAAGTGTGATATTTAACTCTTTAAAGACTAAAGATTGCAAAACAAAACTTTTATTTGAGGACTGTGACTGACCCGTCAGCAGACAGCTGGGGTTTACACAGTAATTAGAGTGGAATGTGTACGACAATGTAAGCTGTCACTCCATCACACATAGGCCAAGTTCATTTAGGAGTAATTTAATTGCATACTTTATGTCCGAATTATTCTTGCCCCAGCGGCTACATTGTATGGCGAGGACAAACACTTTTTATGTCATGATTTTGGACGCTGCGGATGGAAGCAAGGATTTCTGACAGTACGTTGTATTCCAGGTTGCAAAGCATTTGATGCAGCATAATTATGAAAGAATAAGATCATGAGATGGCATGGAGGGCCAGTACCAGTCCATCATCTATGAACATCCCCAACACATTTAAAGCACTTTTGACACAACCACCACCCAAAAACACATTTACTACACCATGAAAATTTGCATAAGTTGTTTTATTCATAGTTATTGTCCTTTTTATATTTCTTTTTTAATTGTTTTGTCTTTTGTTGAAGTGGACATCCCGTAAAGTTAAGCCTGAAGCCCTTAGCTGAGTTGTTTGCACATCACCCTCTGAACAGAAAAGAAAGGGTAAGAGGAGGAGTGGAGTGGGGTTATCCCCCTTCTCTTTCTCTCGCTCTCTCTTTATCTCTCTTTATCTCTCTTACAGTATCCCAACTCAACCTTTATTTTCATTTGTTTGAACAAAGAGTGTACCTTACAGTATATTTACACATCATACTGACTGGCTGTTTAACAATTTCCACTTAGATAATGCAAGGAAGATTGAACTTTCGTGGTTTGCTTCTTCATTTTCATATTTTTCTACAGTCACGTTCTCCTTTGACCAACTTTCTCCTCTCATGCTAACTTTGTAGTGAGATCTTCCTTTTCATCATTGTAATCATCATCACCACTATCATCATCGTCATCATTGTAATCTTTTTCATCATCATCATAACATCATAATCACCGTTATTATATTGATATAACTCTTTTCAATAGATTCCTCTCTGACAACTGTACAATCGTACACAGTGTTTGACTTTTATATATATTTTTGGGAATATATTATTTAAACCTAAGAAAAGAGGAACATAATCCCAAATAAAATATATTAGTATCCCAAAGTAACAAAATCATGCATGTTTTAATGTATTTGTCCATAAAAACAAAACAAAACAAATTAATGTAATGGATGGGATCTGGTTTTATTTACAAATTGATCTTGGCACTGTTTTTGTTGTCTCTTGCTGGAAACTGGAATGATCGTAAAGAATACTTTTGACTCTACCGAGCATAACACTCTTCTGGTATTATAAGTCAGTGACCTGCTCTAAAAGGCAGGATTGCGAGACATATTCTTTTTTTAAAGCACAAAAAAAGATAAAAGAAAGAGGGGAAAAGAACAACAGGGGGCAAAACAGAAATAGTGTGTAGAAAACGTACTTCACTTCAGCTTTACACTGTGGCAGTTTCCTCTTTTAGGCAGAAACCCTGTGACATCATGTCTACTGACATTTTTTTTTCCCTCAGAAATACAAGCCCTCCCCACATCTCATCAGGTGCACTCACTGGTTACCATTGTTAGGGTGAAAATCCAAAAAAATCTTCTTGTAAAGCAGCATTCATTGACTCAGGCAAATAAAATAAAGGAGACAAAAGTAATCGAAAACCACCAGTACAGACCTACTACCTCAGGTTTGGCAGGCAGGTAGGGGTAGCTGTCTAAAATTTCCAGTGTTGCCTTGTCAAACAAGTGCTTGACTGTTGATCCGAAGATCTTGTGTGTGAGCAAACATAAGGATGTGTGTCAGTGTGTCTGTGTGTGTGTGTGTGTGTGTGTGTGTGTGTGTGTGTGTTTGGGTGTCTCTGCATACTCATATTCAGTGCAAACACATTGGGTAAAAATCCCATCTTGACCATGGCCCATCAGCTCTGTTGTTTCAAGTGAAACACTTGAATGTACAGTATCGTCCATCCCTGACCATCTTACTACCTCATTTCCTTTGCAGTTCTCTCTTGCACCTCTTCAAATAGATAAACTGTCAGGCAGACTGATATGCCTTTAGTTTATCCAGCCTGATGGCGGGCCAACTGCTGCCAAGCAGCCCCCTTTACCCACCCCACCCCCACCCCCTCCCAGCGCCAGGTCCTAGCACAACCCAATGTACTTGAGATTGTTCTGGATGATCACGTCCGTGACAGCGTCGAACACAAACTGGATGTTGCTGGTGTCAGTGGCACAGGTGAAGTGCGAATAGATCTCCTTGGTCTCCTTGTTGCGGTTGAGGTCCTCAAACTGTCGTTGCACATAGACAGCTGCCTCCTCATAGGTGTTCTGACCTTTGTAGTCAGGGAAGCACACTGTCAGAGGAATGCGTTTGATCTTCTCAGCCAACAGGTCCTTCTTGTTGAGGAAGAGGATGAGCGACGTGTTGGTGAACCAGTTGTTGTTGCAGATGGAGTCAAACAGGCGCAAGCTCTCGGCCATACGGCTCTGTGTGGAAGTGGAAAGAGAAAGGAAATGAAAAAGAAGTTCAGACCATGAGGAAATGATTTCACAGCTACGAAAAATGTAGTATTTGAAGCAACGACCCAAATCAGCCCATTTTATCACACAATCAGACCTTCATTCACTCAAGCAGAATCATGTGATTTGGCAAAACCCTAGAGAGAAAATTAGACCATGTAAGGTCACAGCAAGATTTGAGGATGAAAATGAAGACAAGACGAGGAGATGTAAAGTCATTCAGCACAAGTCACAGACATCCACTTGACTAGTCAAAGCTACGGCTTCTCTGTTATGTCAACAGAGACTTAGACTCAGACAGATGAAGACCTGAGTTTGAACTCTCACATTCTCCTCTGAAACCGCTGATTACTTCTTTTACCACCAAAGTCCTAAACTGTGAAAAGATGTATGTCAATCTTAATTGTACTCATTACATTACAATAGCTGTACATGTTGCAGTAAATGTTATATACGAACATTTGAATGGATCATGTGGAGGCAGTGTGTTGACAGATTGGCTGTTTACACTGAGGACAGACTGCTCTAACCTTCTCTTCTCAGTCTCAGCCACTGAGACTTTTCATAACTGGTCTGGCTCAATGATATTGTAAATAGATCTTAATAAAGGTCTTCCAAATGTTGGTGCATTGTCACTGTAATGGAAATCACTGATGTCTGCAGATCAATCAGTTAATCATAAAATACAAAAACAAAAATATAAATAATCTGACTGGTATCAACATTAAACCAGACCTTTAACACTGTACCGGTACATGCAGGACATTTTAAAAATGAATCATTTTAAATGCAACCTTTCCATTCAGCATTTTTGAATTTCCACATTTGATTTGCAGACTTGTAAAACATGCTGGTTTCGGTGCAGAAGAAAAAGTCTATGTGCATCTGTGTGTGTTCCAGTGTATGTGCATGTATGCATCCATGTGCTTCCATATAGTTTGAGCTCATGTGACGTTGGATGTATAAGAGAAAAGAAAGAAAAAGAAAGTTGATCTGTTCATGGCAGCTGCTGGCATGTGGCGACTGGCCAGTAGCTTGTGACTGGGAGGTTGTCAGAAGGAAGACTGCTGTTTAAAAGGTTACAGAAACAACAGGATGCTCTGAGCAAATCACAAGATCTGCACAGCATGAAAAAAAGATATTGAGGGGAACTGCGAAGGATTAGACAATCATAGTGCACATTCAAAGTAAACCCTGATTATTCAGTGCTGTAAGTGCACTATTTTTGGATAATGATGAAAAGGCTACAGTTATGAGAAACCAAAGTTGCATTTAACCCTTATATGCAGCCCAAAATCTTTTATAGCTCTTACAGTGTAGTAGGTTAATGTCCACAAAAGCTGCCTCTTTATGATAAATTGTTACTGAAAAATGTAAATGTTTTCACTTAAAAATAGTGCCTTAAAAAAACATTAATTTCAAAACAAACCAGTAATATGTTATTTGGGTATGTTGGTCCCATTTTTTCCAGGCAGTCTGTCAAATTTGACAAGGTAGCCCATAATAAAAACATCCCTGAAGGAAAACTGTGGAAGGACAAAGGTTTCCAAAAACACACTGAAAATAAATTGAGGTCTGTTGAACCACAAGTGCTGCAAACCAGTAACCAGATACTGTATAATAATTCCCCAAAAGACGTTTTGCCCTGCTGACAAATGAGCTAACTGTTTAAACAACTAAAATGACACACTTCAGGAAGAATGAAAACTATGTAGCTTTTGTTCAATACAAGAGAGTGTCTGCAGAATCTGTTCGACCCCAGTCCTGCACTGAAGGGTTAAAACTGCTCCTTCTTTTTCCATGTCTTCCTTTCTGCTCCCGTTCTCTCACATGTTACTCAGATTGAAACATAAGCTCTTCTTTCTGTATAGTAAGTTCATATGTAAGTTTATGTCCCCAGGGACCAAGACTGGCCTCTAAACATTGTACACCACACAAAGTCTAGTCAGGCTGTTTGACCTCACTCCTCCTCTTTCCAGGGTGTCAAAACAAGAGCCCAGCTGCTAAGAGAGTATGGCAGGAGACAGCCAGCTGAGCCCAGGGACTCTCTCGTCTCTTCACCTGGACACTGCAGCGCTCGTACAGTAAGAGTGTCTTAATGGGGAGCGGGAGGAAGGGGGGGGGGCAACATCCAGGAGCACTAAAGCATGCAGACCCCCTTCCTTCGCTTCAAACACCCACTGACACACCGATACACACACACACACACACATATACGTACCCAGACACACACTGCCTTCCCCCTCGCCGCCTCTTGTCAGCAGTCCAGAGGCGCAGGCCTTAATTAAGCTTAAGTATTAATGAGGAAGTTCATCTCAGTGTCATTGCTTTGTTTCCCATAAATACAAATCACTGTGTGCAACCACCCCTTCTTAATTCATTAAGGTTCGTTTTAAATGTCACTGCCTTACAAGAAGGGGTGGTTTGCACTCATCTACTGAGATGATTTTCTCTGTCACCATCTTTTTTTCTGCTTTACCTGAAAATTACATTATTCAGGCTGCTCCCTTTCTGTTTTCCCTTTTGTTTAATTACTAATGTCTCCGTTACTGTGGGTAGCAACACTGCTGGTTTTAGATTTGAAAAAAAAACAACCACACACACAAACAAACATAAATACATTACAATTGTACATAACATTATTCTTGTGCTAGATTCTCAGCAAAATTACATTTTTGATTATCGGCTAACCACATTTAAATGACTGAATAAATTTTGTACATTAGTCTGTTAATGTAGATAATGTCCAGCTGAAGGTAAATTTGTTCTCACTAGTCTTTTGCTGTAAGACTTTGAGTATGATTCTGTATCCACTATCAGAAACCTAAAATGATGACAAATAATAGCTTTGTTCTATTATGAGGCATAAGGCGAGAGTTTAGCACTAAAACCTCTGACTGGAGGTCATCTAAGGGCATTTCAATAACAAATAAGATAAACTGAATTTTGGAAACATACAATAAATAAGCTTTTGCTGTTACAGGTTAGTACGGAAATAGCTAGATAGTATATCAGTATATTAGGGGATACATTGAAACCTATGTGAACATACATAGCCTGGTAAGGCAAAAAAGCACGACATGACTTTTTCACTTGGTGTGTCCTTGAACAGTCTCATTCTGTTTCCTGGAAAGCTCTTTTTCAAAACCCGATTATGTCATATGAAGCAATTCAATTACATGATAGTAATGCCTTTGATAAGTCATTAGGCGGTTAAGATGCTGTAGCTGAGCGAGGGAGAATATTCCTGAATACATTTTGAGACACTGCTCTGACACCTGCCTCCATGTTTCTGAAGGGAAGGTTGGTGTGATTTAAAGCCACTGATCAGGATCAACAACCGCTAACCTCACATCTAGGCTTTTCATTTTCACCTCACATACACACAGAATTCACTGCAGTTGCTCAGCCTCAGCCATCGCATATAAACCTGCACTACACATTCACAATACCGCACCCACAAACAGTCGCGCAGGCACACAATGCATGCATGCACATATACACCTCATATCTATTCTCTCCAGTGCTGCTGTTTGTTCCCCCTCTCCTCCTCCCCCCTCCCCTTCTCATCCTCCCTTCCCTAGTCACAGCTCACTGTCAACAGCGCAGGATTAGGAGCATTTGACTGGCCTGTTGCTAAGCAACAGTAACCATGGCAACCGATTCATTATGAAGACAGGGATGGGACAGGGAAAATGCATCAGGGAATGGGTTGATGGGTAAATGTTGTACTGTAATTATTCTGGTGTATTCTCTGTCTTGTGTTAGCTGGTGCATTGAAACTGAACCATGTGGATCTGGTCTGTGTCTGGTGTCACAGTGTATGAAGGTGAAGATCACTGAGATGATCACTGAACACAACAAGCCATCATTATAAAAAAAGGACACCTTTCCCTCTAATGAGGCCCTTCAAAGCAACGGAAATGGTTTTGTATACAGACTGTATTCATTAATCAGTGATCATCATACATACGCATGCGCATAAAAACGAATGAATGTCTCAAAATTCAAAATGACAGTTGTTCAACAAACACAGAGCTTTGCCACCCTTGGCTGTGCCATTCAACTTCCATAATCAGTCATGTTTATTTCCATTAGATATGACATAATTCATCAACAAGCATTATGCTACTGTTGTTTTCAGTGATTGCAACTTAGACTATGAAAAAGAGTTGCACTTGATCAAAAATTGATAAGTCAGAAAGGTGATGATTGCTTCATATCACAAAGTTTTATTTCACATCCGTTAACTGTTTTCATGCATATATATTAAAAAGAAGACATTGAACGTATTGACTCAGTTGTGTTAGTGCTAAGGTAAAGAAGGTCATAGGGGATAGGAAGGGCTCTTTATCACATGTCAGCGTTTTCATTGAGTCAAAGAGTGGATATTGATTCTGGAGGGAAATTACCTCCACTGCTAAGGCAGTTAAAACTAATTAAAAGTACAGGAATTGGACTTAAAGTTATAACACATTGATTGTTTTTATTGTCAAAGACCCATCAAGTAGCAATCAATATCTATGCTGTACAGCTTCACTGCATTTCTGAGATGTTTCTTCATGGGAGGTTTAAACCAATACATGTGACATAGGTCATGCCTTCACAGTGCCTTCTAATATTGTCCCAAGAGTCAAGCTCAGTTTATTTTGTCTAAGGTTCGCCCAAATAATCTTGCAAAAGGTTAAGGAAAGGGTGTGTTCATGTACTTGTTCTTTATCTAAAAATCTGTTGAGCCTGCACAGTCGTCTCCTTTTTGTACAAGCTGACTAAATAGATGGAAACCATTTTCTTAGACATAAGTACACAGTCTGCCTAATATTCTGCTGTTTAAACAAAGCTTTCTTGCCCTAGTTAATTGTCAGTATCTGTTTTCTGGTAGATTGAAATATGTTCACTTGTTACCTTGTCTGTGCTTTGAGCATGCTAGCTGACATGTTTTTGCTATTAACATAACTATTACTCTGTTTGAAGCATGTTTTCTGCCTAACATACAGATGGCTTCAACATTTTGACATGTTCATAGGGTACTGTAACTTGTTAAAATTCCCCCAGATGTATTTAAATTATATATAGTTATAGGTATTGTATGGTTTGTTTATTCTAAGGGGATAATATTTTGTCCACGTATTTCCTAATCTGTTGTATTTCTCTTTTATTTTCTATACTATTGTCAGTATAATTCTCCCTTTGCACCCGAATCGGCTTAATGACCCAATCCTTTATCTTCACATTGTAGTGACCTTCGTTCCATGGAGTACGTAACCTTAATCATAACTGACTTACAGAAACAAAATGAACTGGGTTTCACTGCTTTTATATTCCCCATCAGCTGGTTCATCTTATAAAATTTGTAACAAGAGACACATAGAGTCCACAGATACAAACACTCTTCTCTTTCTCACATTGCGGATGTATTGAGCATGTAGAGGCTAGACTATGTGTTGGGTAACAGCTGTTCAGCAGTGTTGTGTCAGCTGACAGTGGTTATGGAAGCGGGCGTCTCCAAGATGTAGGAATTCACAGTGGAGCCTTCTGTAGATGTGGAAAGAACCTCAGCAAGTAACATGTAGATTAGGTGCACAGTGAGAGGGACATTTAGATGCCTGACGCTGCTGTAGATTTATCAGGGTGTGGCCTGGTGTTCTATATGGCCACCATTGTCTTTCACTCATCTGCATAGGGCTTTTGTATAAATGTTCGACCTACATTATACCACAAATGACTGCAACATTTCAGCCATGAGATAAGTAAAGTGTTTCTGCGTCACTTTCTGAGTACTTTGTCATTGACGGGTTCAGATTTACAAATGTATTCAGCATCGTTGTGCTGTGGTTGCATCAGACTAAGTACACAAGTGTGATTTTCATTCATGTGTCAGTAGATAATCTCTGTAGGTCATACTTAAACTGCTGATACATTTTTGACATATGTATGTTCTATTCATCCATCCATAAATATGAACAAGAAAATGGGGGCATTAAGACACTGTTATAATACCACCTACTGATTGATGATATTGCTGTTTATATAAACTATGGCCTGATAATGTAACGACACACATGTTAATATCTTGAAAGTTGTGAATATTGGATTTTATTTTAAGTGCTATCTCTAATAATATGGCACTCATTGATTTCAGCATAATATTTCACACATTTGACATTTTTAAACCAATTTCTTTAAACCAAAAGATTTGAGCTAATTGCTAATAATACAATAGCTAATAACATTGCAAATGTTGTTTTCTACATTTTAACAAATGTGGAGCTTTTCTAACAATGTGGCCATAACCTAGGCTGTATGTTGGAAATGCCAGATTCATTCACGGTATTCTTATCAGTTGCATATTCTCATCAATAGTATAACTATGTGATGTGGCTCAGTGGTTGGCGCCCTGTTACCTCAGAGCAAGGTGGTAGACTGGCAACCTGCTCAAGGTGGACCGCACCCCTCACTGAGTGCATGCTGGGCTAAGGCCCTAACCCCTCATCCTGAATAACTTAAGTGTTTTAGAAAATGCATGAGCAATTATTTAAGGAAATGGTATTACTACATGTGAGCAGTATAATTCTTGTTATGCACATGTGCTCATCACGGACACTCCAGCAGTAGCAACAACATACAGACAACAATGGCATATCTAAAATACTTCAGAGTACATCAAATCTGAAATGTACAAAATGTACCATTAGTTCAGTTGATGTCTTGTGAGTCTCTGTGCTAATGCAGTTAATGGGAACACAAAGACAACCTATTTGTGAAAGCGTTTCACTTGAATCAGATAAGGCATCATGTAACAGTCTGGTCACTGAAAATCATAGCCATCATTAATGTCAGCGCTTCTAAATCACAAGTTTACCATCGACCTAACTGAAGAAACCCTGTTGGTGAGTTCAAAGAGATCTTTAGCTTAGCCCCACATGTTAAAACACATAAAACTGTAAACAGTCAATAACCAACCACAACCCAACTATGAGAATATCAGTATTTGCAGAATCGTATTCATCCCAAGATGGCTGCTCTAATTTCAGGATGTCTTTCTTTCTGGTACTTTTGATCCATTGCTTTCTTCTTCCTCTCCTATCTTGGAATGATAAAAGTTGTTTTTTCTAGCACCTGTGAACTCCCATTGCTACACAGTGTCTTCACAATCTGCTAATTCTCACAGGTACAGCCTCACACTTTATTCTGTGAACTCAATTAACACCATACTGCATTTTTCTCCTCAGACTTTATTTTTAACCTATAAAACTAATTGATTTCATGTTCCAACCTGGCACAGTGTACACTCTGTTTTATCCGGGTAACCCATGAATTATCACGCCAGTTCAGTTACAGAAATGACAAAGTTTGCTCTGTCCTCAAGTTATTTCTTGTGGATACTGTATAAAGACATCAAGGTGAACATGGATACTGGAGCCTCTTTAAGGGAAAAAAATGTGATCATGCCCGTGAAGAAATAGAAAATAGCGGACCCCTCATGTTTGGTCTAGACTGAAAAAGTAAAATGGTATCTATTGTTGACCTTCCATTATCAAAAAGGCAGTTAAACAAGCAATAACTACCCAACTATTCCAAAACACAGAGATAAGAAGATGGATATGCTATGGATAGCAAATTGTTCAAATTCCACGACTATGAAGAGGAGATAACAAACACTGACCACTCTCTTCATTCAGACAGATTTAAAATAGCTTTTCTACCACATTAAGGCAGAGTGAATGCATTTCAGCCATTTTCACTCATGCCCCCAGCCAAAGAACTTGGATAAGGACCATAAAATTTGAATAAGGCTTTCCAAATTGTTTATTAAACAACATTGAATGAACTGTAGAGGAATTACAGCATGTAGTAATATTATTTAGGATGTGAATAAAATGATCAAAAGGGTGCATAGAGTGGTCCTGGATGCCCTGTGGGGATATTAGGAAAACCCTATCTGCAATTATGTAACTTTTGCCTGTTACAGCTTGATGAAAATAAGAAAAATAGGGTTGGTGGGGTAGCTGCTCAGCACATTAATATAATACATCCAAGTTAGACTGTGCCATAATTAACATCTACCAAAAAAGGGTAGCATAGTTTTTCAGGTATCAGGTAGCCTTCTCTCTAACAGAAAAGACCATTCATGCAACCTATGACCTCTTAATTTGGGTAGTCATTTTATTTTCACATAGAATGAAAGTTTTACATAGTTGCATCCTACAGCTGTATACTTGTTCAACTCAAGGTCCACTAGTCCATTTTATAGAATGAACTCTCTGTGCATGTTTATTTTGGCCCGTCTGTTTTCCTACTTTAAATGATAAGCTGTTGAGCAGTTTGGTGGTTTAAGGTTCTTTCACTGAGCTAAAGATTGTGCATTTGTGCCCACCAAAGTGAAAAAAGAAACATAAGTAATTTAAAATGGAAAAGGGAGATATAATATACTTGATCTACTGATGATGATGATGTAGATACTGGCAAAACAATTGTATTTTTAATCTCAAGTTGTTTCAAATGAAGTTCAATGTTCAAACTCTTTCCTTTGTCAAAAATACTATTGTGTTCATTGGAAGTAATCATCAAACAACACATTTTCCAAAAGTGATTTTGGAAGTACCCCTTTCAAATAACCCCTGTCATAAAAAAATATGTTGTAATAATATGTGTATGACGGAAACAAAAGAAAGAATGTGTTCCCTGTATCTGTGTAACCACAGCATGGTTGTTTTATTCAGGACGGGGATGTACAGAGAGGAAATGACACAGCAGAACAGGCTTGTGTTCCCTTTGCTTCTCAGAACTGATAAACCATTTTATACAAATATTACTTATTTGGTAGTATTGACACCTCACAGCATTTAGCCTTTATTTACTCTGAATCAAAACAACTGATGGTAAATAAAAAAGTTAAATGAATATGTCTTGTAAATAAAAAATGTAAAGTAATTACGTGGACTAGAATCAGAGTCATCGCAGTATATCAGATCAGAACAGTCAAGTATTACTGTCTCACATAAGAGATATATTCTTGCCACTTAAATGATCTAATCAGATGGTGCGAAATTAAGATAGCATCTCTTCTCAGACATGGTGTAAAAAATTTATAAGAGAGAGAATTTTTATAATTTGTGCTTATTGGGTTAAAATCTGCCTCGTCGCTCTTCAAACCACTGTGTTTGGGTGAGCGGCTGCTGCGTGCAAGCATGTATTTGTGCATATGCATTTGTGTGCGTATGCATACATTTAGTGTGTGTAAAAATATGGGCCCTTTAAAACAGATTTTTCTTACCGTCTGGTTGTCCTCATAGAGTTTGAGGTCATAGCCACTTAGCTCGACACAGAAAATGATTGCAGTCACGCCCTCGAAGCAGTGGATCCACTTCTTTCTCTCTGAACGCTGTCCACCCACATCAACCATCTTGAAGGTGAGCTCCTTGAAGGTGAACTTGTTCTCCACAATGCCGGTGGTCATGTCCCGGGATCGTAGGATGTCCTCTACAGTAGGGATGTACTCAGCTGCAGAGATGCGATCCAGGTCATTCAGGTAGTAGGCAGTGTTGTCCTCTAAGTGGTACTCATTGGATCGTTGAAAGCACTCCTGGACCCCTGAGTCAGCCCACAGACGTTTCATGACCCCCTGCAACTCTGGAGTGATCTCCCCCTTGCTCTCAGCCGGCCCTGTGAGGGCAAAGAGCTGCACAGCGTCGTAGGCGCGATCAGGATTGTGAAAGTCGATCTTGAGGGTGGTGAGGGCACGGATGATGCGGGTGAGCGAGTCAATGGCATTGTACAGGATGAGGGGCTTGTACTCCTTGCAAGCCTCCAGGTTGAAGCCTCCGCTGTGGATGATCTTCATCTGTTTGACAATGGTGCTCTTGCCCGAGTTGCTGGTGCCCAACAACAGTAGCTTGATCTCACGCCGCTGCCGCTGACTCTCTGAGCGCAAGTGGCGGTCGATTCGCCGTGAGCGCCGCGCTGCTTCCTTCTCCTCCGAGCTCTGACGGCATCCCATGGTCCTCCACCACGTGGTGAGCACAAAGGAACTCGTGCTGCTGCTTGATGGGAAAGCAAATTATAACGAAGTGGTTACCAAAAAGGAGCTGGTGGAAGAGTTGGAGAGGGTTTTCACAAAAGATAGGAACTTGCTGTGTAAGAGGCAGACTAAAATTCACAACAGACCAATTTAACACTAGACAGGAGAGCCACCACACAGAGGAGTGACTCAGGAGTATTTCATTCTTTTTGTTCAGGGGCAGTCTGTGAGTCCTGTGTGGGCAGAACCCAGACTTGTGGGATGCCCACACAGCGCCTAGCACTGAGGTTGGACTGCCTGCTGAAGCCAAGGGAGCTGGGGTTCATAGCAGGAGCTCCCCCTGAGGAAAAGCTCTGGAGGAGGGCTGGGGAACGTTCAGAGATGTCAGTGGAGAAAGTGTTTGGGCTTGATGCGTACGAATAGCAAAACCGCCTCACTCTCCTCCCACATGGCTCTTGTTTGTGCGTTGCCCTAGTTTGGCTTCTGCAACCATCCACCTCAGTTCGATATTTGGCCTCTTTTGGTTGATCTTCCTGATAAAATATTTTCTGCTTCTTCTGTGGTGAGATATCTCCCCGACAACTGAAGGCCCCCGAGTCTGCCAACACATAAGACAGAGAAGAGATATGTTTAAGACAAAGAAGGGCAGTTCCATCACTTTCCATCCCATTATTAACATATATGTTAAAGGAATAGTTCAACATTTTGAAAAGTATGCTGCTTTCTCTTTGAGAGTCAGATGAGAATATTGATACCACTCTCATGTCTATGCGTTAGGTATGGAGCTGGAGCCAGGAGGTAGTTAGTCTAGGTTAGCATGGAAGCAGGGATAAACAGCTAGCCTGGCTCGCTCCAAACACACGTTCAAAACATGTTGACCGTCATTAATCACTAATTAACACATATCTTAACATTTGTTTAATCATTACACAAACAGATATGTAAAAATTACAATGTATGGCTTTAGGAGTTTTAGGTTGACTGGTATGGTACCTTTGTGCCTGTACAGAGACCTGTACCAAAACCCGTGCTCACCAACTGAATCTAGCAACCCGCTGTATAGCCAGAAGCACTCTGCACAGAACTGCTTGGCGGATGGACAAACCACAAATGATTGTTTTGGCATAGCTTTAGAGGTGCTGGTAAGCGTATTTTTTATCTTTGGAGAGAGCCAGGCTGCAGTGTTTATGCTAAGCTAAGCTAATTGCCTTCTGGCTCTAGCGACAGTGATCAATCTTCTTATTTCAGTCTTGGAAAGAAAGACTTGTGTATTTCCCAAACTGCTGAACTGTTACTTTAATAAACAAAAGAGGAAAAACATTTATTTACTTTAATAAAAAATCAAATTCAATACTATAATATTATTCATCAAATGGAAATTGACCGATAGGCAATGAAAGCATATACAGTAACATGCATACTGACCTGCTTACTTCCCATTCAACCATTGCCATGCTACCCTTATTCTGTGTACACTGCCTCTTCAGATTTCTGCTCCTAACAGTCACACACCCAAACTCTCTCCGTCTGCAGTCCTGTGTTACCATAGACATTGAGCCAAAGTAGATATCAGCGGACCACGCCTACCCATTTAACACCACCGCACACACATACACACACACACAGACTCATTATATACACAATCAAGGTCAAACATACGCATAGAAACAGGCAGAGAAAAACTAACTCCACTATTTGAAAGGAAACTGACGAAGGATTAACATGTTTCCTTGTAACGAATAGCGTTTTCTGCTATTCACACTGCAACACAGCAGCTCTGACTGTCCTCATTTTGGCCTGCCATACTCTTAGAGCTGCTCAGCATAACGCCATCAGGCGAAATGCTTATTTACTATCATAGTGGAAAATAACAGGCTGAAGCCAGCAGGTGCCTCTCATGCCTTCATACCGCTGTAAAGCCCCTTCTCCTTGCCCAGACATCTGTGTTTTTATCCCTAAGATTCTACACTGTGATCAGAAAAATAATAAAAATATTTCCGGGAATATTTGGTTTTATGCTACTGCCTTGATATATTAGCTGTAGGAGGCTGCACTTTTTAACAAAACAAATACAACATTCTAATAAGTTTGTTGACAAGTAAAATACTGTCTTATAATATGTGATAGATTTTAAGAAAAAACAAATTTGGAGCAGAGGATGCCTGTGGGATTCTGTGATAAATAGATGCACATTGAAACAGGCTGCATGCTATTGGCTGAGCAACAAATGTGAAATCATACTGTGGCCTAGTTTTGTTGGCGAAACTATACTCTGCAGACCTGTCACATAGAGAGAGGGAGGAGAGAGAGAGCATTTCTCAGAGCTCAGTGAGTGAGGTCCACTCTTCAAATGACTGAGAGGACAAACAGAGCAGAACAAAGCCATAACAAAGCATCACAACACAAACAGAGTGGAGAGCATTGTTTCCTGGCTCCAGGCACCTGACTACCCTCTGAAAAAGGCATAGCCAGCCAAACCAGTTAATACACATGACTGATTTTGAGAGCCTATGAAACACATTAAAGCTGCGTGTGAAGTCTTTTCACTTTGCTATTTCAGAAATATGCAGCACTTTCATTTCCGCACTTTTTGAAGTTATACCACTTTAGATAATTGCTACGGAAGTAGTGTGCCGGCAGTGCTAAATCAGTGTATATTATTATCACATTAAATTCGTATTAATAATATTCCCCATGCTATTACGCTGCATAGAAGAAAACGTGGTCTGTTGCTTACCTACGCCCTAATAACTAGAGCATAACACAGCGGAATGAAATGCCTGGAACTGAAAAATTTCAACAAAAAATAAACAAAAATTAATTAAGAAAGCGCCTACAGGCTGAAAACATGCTTACTCTTTGTAACAAATTACGTGGTCTAATTTAAAGTTGCAATGGCTCTGAATGCGAGCAACAACAAGTCCAATAAAATACCAACTATAAGGCGGGATTCTACATGATGCCTGCAGTGTCATCAGGCTTACCTCCTCTGGTAACTCATAACTATCCTCATTTGTCAAACTATCGTCCAAAAAAAGAGTGTTATGAGGACGCCTGTGCTATCACACAGTCGGCTCTGGTACAAAGAAGAGGCGTGTCACTTTAAGAGTAAGTGAGTGGAGGTAGAGCCATGGGGGCCACAGAGAGAGGCCAGCATCTCAATGTATCATGAGGGGTGAGGTAATGTGATAGCCAAGATGAGGCTGAGTCTGGTCACTCTCCTGCCTTTCCTTCACAGCTCCCGCTGCACACAGCCCATCAGCTCTCCCTCCATCACTCTCCCAGGTGCTTAACTCCTATTATTAATTTACCATGCTGCAAATAATTACAATCACGCCCTTTCTTAGAGATGAGTACATGTAGTCACATCGTGTCTCTGTTGTGTAACGGTCTCTCCTGCTGTAGTTGTTTAGTCCACAAAAATGCTATTAAAATAAGTCAATCACATTAGATTGAGTGGTGATTTTAATCCACCAGAGGCTCAATGTCATTGCTCAGATGTAAAATTTTGGTTTAAGAAAAATGCATTAGCTGTATCTACAGATGCCATGCCAGTTTGGACAGTCTGAGTATACTCACAAAGATCAGTTGGCTGGTATACCCTCATCTGTTTGCAGGCTCAGTGAGCCTGGTAAATGGTGACAATGAACTTGGTGTTCCAGGTCAGTACAGCCATTGTTGAGCATATATAGACCATTCAATTGTATCTCATAGCAGCTATTTTAAAGAGCTACACAAGCGTGTTAAATCCATTATGTGTTGGTGTGAAATGAATCTCACCGTGCTACTGAAGACACGTGATTAAATTAAATTAAACCACATATGAATGCAGGTGATGCTCTGGCGCAGTGGTATCATATGAGACTGACAAATGTAGGAGTTGAAATGTGCTCAGGTTGGAAGATCAAATGTAGAAAATGTGTTGTTATTATGAATGAAAAGCAAAAGTGTGCAATGTTGAAAGAAAGGTGAAAGGCACAGGCGCGCTTTTAGTCATCTTGTAATGGTTTATGAATGAGGCGTGCAGGTGCGTGATAGTGCTGTGGTCTGCAGGCTTGCATTTCAAGAGGGATCGGATGAGGTGTTCCAGTGAGAAAAAACCTGCCATGGACTTTTGAACAGCAACCTGGCGACTGGCACCTGTGTTGGGAAAGTAATGCTGCTGTTACATTCAGTATTCTCATTAGGATTATACAGAAAGGCGCATGTATGGCCAATTTAACATTGACTATTCAGAACAGTATGGTGCTAAGGAAATATGACTCTTTGAGGACTGTGTGGTAATTCATATCCATATGCCCCATGGGTTAGCAGGCTTACTGAACTTTGTGTGCCACCATCATTAATGCATTTTCACAACAGGCCTTGTGTGGTATATGTGATTTTATATAAATACTAATAAAAAGCGCAATGTTATGTTTATCTCACTGACTCCAGCAAACTAACATACAGTACATGCACACAGAAAATAAAAACCGCTCACATGCTTTATGATTAGCTACACAGTGCTCATGCTTTCTCATCCAAAGGCAGCTGTTTGGCATTGTTTTAGTGCGTCCGACTAGCTTTCGCCTGGCTGTCTGACAAAAGGAGGTTACCGAAAGACTTAAGGCTGTCTGGTCAGTGTCCATATACAGTGTCAGAGTCTTACTGGAATCTAGCAGAGTGATTTTTTACAATAATATCCTAAATCCTGGGAGTGAAACAGTAGCTAATCCCCAGATCTGTACTAAGTCTTGCTATTGTGTCAAGATTAAGCAGTTAGAGTGAAACTGTGATCAAACCTTTGGGCCGTGTCGGGTATTTATGAGCTCTGTGGCGGCTGTCAAGATCAACTACATGCGATTTTTAGTCTTTGTTTCCAAAATTGTATAAAAGCTCTAACTCTTTAGATGAAATACAAATTGTGCTTTGATAGACAAAGAGGTATATAGAAATCGGCAGATTAAAAAAAACATCCTTGTGAGATTCCTTGGACAGAAAAGTTGCCTGGCCGAGCTGAGAAGGCCTCTAAGCGAGACAAGAGGCTCTGCTGGAGAGACGTTATTAATTTATGTGATGCCACAGAGGCAGCGTATAAGCACTGAATAAGTAAGAAAATCTGTGGTGATCAATAGGCATGCCTTCCTCATCTACTGTTGTCTTTAACAGCTTAGTCACCACAAGGTCACTGGTAAGAGTGGAGTGTGGAGTTTTACAGAAGTCAAACGAAAGGAAATTTGACCAACAGTTGAGAGCTGGTTTGAGTTGAAAGGACGAAAATGAACACATGGAAAGCTATAATTCCCAAATGAAGGCATATATTCCAGAAAATCTGGTAAACGGATGTTGGGGCCGACTAATCCTCAGATCCTTCAGATAGACATGATTGTTGGCATTTTTTCCTCAAAGGGCAGTGATTTGAAATGTACCAGGAAAGAGAAACGTCATGACTATGTTTCATCATGATGAAATGGAATAAAATGATGTGGATTTGCACGCATGAATAAGGCTGTTAACCCTATAGGTGGAGGTCAGGGTGACATTCACCAGTTTGTGTAGATTGTTTGGAGCTGTGTGGATGTTATTGAGCTACGGCGGCGCACCGGCGCCACACACCTGCTGAAGGTTTAATGAAATTTCCATGGACGTTAGCATTTTTTGAAAGGGATGAGAAATTTAAACTCTGGTAGTGACACTGTTGACAGTTGAAACACGCACTATCATATCTATCATCTGCAGCTGCACAAACCGTAAACAGAAGAACAGCTCTCCTTTTGAAAGAACAGACTTAAGTTTCATTTCAGTGTGCCACCTACAAAAGAAATCACAAAATAATTAGTGTGAGTCTAAAGTATTGAATATTGATATCTATTAGCGCTGCTTGGTTGGTCATTGACAAAGCAATCATAGTCTTGAGGCTGTAATCGCTGTTGGTTTTTAAATATTTAATCAGGAGCAGACATGTTCTAGCAGCTCTTGCCTTTTCAATAAAGCACTGTCACCGTAAATATTCCCATGACTTCCAATTTTCAATTTGCATATTTTAAAAGAAAGTACTCTTTATTGCTTTGTGACTGATGACTGAATGAACAAAGGGAACTGATATGAGATTCACCGGCAAACAAACAATTTCACTTCATGCTTGAACTGAAACAAATTAAATTAATGTGAGAGAACAATAAGCTATCTATCATAAAATGGACACAGATGGGGTCAGTAACATCAAGCAAAAGCAAGAGATTACAACATCACATCAATCAAGCCTTTTATTTGAAAGAAATGTTGGATTTTACTTTTATTCTAAAGAAAAAAATAAATTTCAGATTGGAGACATGAGGTTTCAATCTTTGCAGTACTATGCTAAATACTGTGGACCACAACGTCTTTGTGGTTGATGGCCCACACATGACTCAAATCAAGTCTTCAAAGGTCAAACTCACTTTAAGCTGGTCTGGCTTGAGATGCCTAGAAAATGTTTGAGCGAGGTAGATGCCCATATGAAAGAATTATATTATTATGTGTAATATTTCAGCCACATATATCTGCACATAACGTGGAGAAACATTTTAGAGGGCTGCAGCTACGACCCAGAATAACCAGGACATTTGTTGTTAAAAGCATTTACTTACCATATAACGCTAAGCTTAAAGTGGAATCTTTGAATCTGAAATAAGAAAAAGATATTGAAATAGGCTTTGTAAAAAAAAGCTTACGAGACACCACCATTGACAAATTAGCTAGGAGCAATACAAGCAGTTATATAACCTAATCCTCAGTTTTTTTTGTATTATTTTAATACTCTCATGTTTGTGTGCTCTCATTTATCCCAACTCTGATCTATTTAGGCCTACTGCCTCAGAGTAGAGCTGAGAGGAGTCTTAAGTCAGTCATGCTAGAGGTACTGGAAAGAGCACTGGAGATGTTACCAGTCTGGCAAGGTTTCCAGGAATTCCTACATCTAGCAGCTAATACTGTACAACAGAGGAGTTTCTGATAAAATGGAGCCGGCTACTTTGGCGATTATAATCTTAATCTGTCAAAATCCTTTTGCCACCCTAAACGGGGGAACCACGAATAGATAAAAAAAAGGCTGCTGTCCTTTAACTCTTCATTCACTGTATGACTAACTAAGAACAAATGGATAATGGCATTTTAAACTGATTAGTAGCAAACAGGTTTTGTTCCAGTTCTAAAGGCCAAAGACAGAAACTGAGATTGACTTGAATTGACAATTGACTCTTTACTGTAATCACTATTGATTTGCATGTAAAGTGAAGCAGTAAATGCAAGGCAGAAATCCAGCTCCATAAAACAGATCATGTGCGCCGAGAAATTTATGACTTGCCAAAGGACAGTAGGAAACTGTAAATTATAGGTGGGTGACCTGCAGGACACTAAACTGAATGCATGTTGTGTGAAATTAATAGACTGGATATTCTGCATCTATAACATTGTGGAATGTGGGACAAAAAACAGCCAGTCAATTTCATGCTTCTAGCAGCAGAATGGTAGATCAATATCACCCCAATGCTAGTTGCTAACACATTTCCTGTAGATAACACTGTATCATGTGATGCTTTTGAAAAAATGTACTGTGTGTCTTGATGCTAGTAATAACCAGAATGCATGCTTTTCTCTGTATATCTCAGTGGAATGCAATAAATGAAGTCTTCCAACCGAGAAGGCCTGCATCTGTGTGATGAGTCAGAGCTTTGTGGTCGCCCCATCCTACGTCAGAATCATATGAGATATAGGTCGCAGGCAGAGTTATCTTCAGCACCATTCAACAGTTTATGCCACTTTATGCAAGAGTTACCATTTGATCTTAAAAAACCTGCATCCGGACGAGCCTTAATTTTCCTACAATAATCACGTCCATATTCCAACACTAAATTCTGTCTCCTTGTATGTCATCTTGAGAATAGATAGACTATAGAGCGAAAATTGAACAATCAGTGGACCTTGTCATTCTGACTGAACAAGGATACCTTGTTAATCACATTTATTCAGTAGAGACACATTTAAATGGGCTGTCAAAGAGTCTCAAGACTGAGCCTGTCAGCAACGGTGTGTCTAGGATTTCTCTACAAGAAGACTCCTGGGAGGAGGTGTCTGAAAGCCTCAAATGTTAGATAGCACCTTCGCTTCAGAATCACATGTCAGGTGACATTGTGTCTAATGGATTACCCAGGATTCTTGTCACGATTTAAATTCATATTGTCATTGTAGTCAGAGACCATCAGAAGGTTTTTTTGTAGTAGAACTGAAGTCGTCCTGGGAAACTGTTTGGAAAAGGGCAGGCACTTTCAAAAAATACTTGGCAGGTGATTGGATGAACCATCTTTATGTCACCATTTATCACTGGCTAACTTCAACCAACCAGATGAGGAAACACAACAACAAGCTGCAATCTGAGGAACTGTGGAAGATAGCAAGCAGTCCGCGTAGCTAGCTACATAGTTAGCATGTCGGTAGAGGTTTTTGCCGTCTTTGGAAGGAAAATATGTGCATAAAAGGCACTCGCTTCTCGCTGTCATCACAGCTAAACCACGCCTCTAGCTGCCAGTAGTTCCTCATAGGATGCTGATTGGCCCGAACCACCGCCATACCAGCCACATACGCATAACTTGAAGCCGGTCTGTGTACCTTAATGAAAAACGTATTAATTAATAATTAATTAATTAATACATTTGATAAGGATCAAGTGACTCTAATGTAAAAGTGATTGAAATCATGGAGAACTATCACCTGTCTCTGCAGAGTTTTTAGCCTGTTATAGTGAATTGTTGTGGTTCTGCGCCCTGCATATTTAGTCTCATCCGCTCTCATCAAAAAAAAAACCCCAGCCTTTTTCAGAAAAGAAAAAGAGGAAAATCCAAGCATTAAAATGGTAGACAGACAACTAGTTGGTGAAGAAAGTCAAACATCTCACAAAAAGCAGTTGGTGGAGAACCAAATGGATCTTGGAGTAGAGAGTAGATATTGGATTTGGATTCACCAGCAGGCCAGGAACTCGACTCCAAATGCATGAAAGCATGTCATGTTTGCTTTTTCCGGTGATGTGAATCTACCCATTCATTATTGATGTACCAAATCATCTGGGAGTTGAAGCTAAATCCAACATAAGCTAGTACACTGAATTGTCTGACATTGTCCCTATCAAAATGTGTTATATGTAATATAATATTTAGACCTAGTAATAGTAAACTCTTAAAATATCTCTGACAATTGTTTGTTCAACATTTCGTGTTATCACTTTCTTACATGCTGTCCTGCATGCGGACTTCAGAGAAAGATGCCAGTATACTGTACACATGTGAGGACACTACTCATTCATTATGGAAAACAATGAAGGGCAGTGTTCTCCTTTCTACTCCCCCAAAACAGTGGGCTGTTTAGAGGGTGGAGATGTGGTGGGGGTGAGGTCTATGTATTCTCGATGCTTTTCCGTGATAATGCTCTGTTTAATGTTCCTGATCTCAATGGCTGTGTTCCCCCTTTTCCAATCCAGCGGGTCACACTGAGTCACAAGGCCAGCCAGCAGTGACAATGGCATGTTTGTGCGCAGGCTGAGCTATGGGCAGGCTGTCAGATGTGAAGGAATAAGATGGCACAAGGTGGACACTAGAGTCTCGTCTGTTTGCTGCTGGTGCATACAGAAGGTTTTTTAAGCTTTTATAGAGAACTTCTCTCACTATAGTGTACATCACGTAGATCAAAACAATTCAGGTCAGTACTATTAGCTTTATTATCTACATTCAAACACTCACTCCAAAGTAATATTCAGTTAGGTCATGACAGATTAGATAAACGCTTTATGCACCAGAAGGAAATTGTGGGTAACGGACACTTTCAGGCTTCTACAACCCACAGACATTATCTGAAGTTGGTGATTTGATAAATGGAACAGGAAAAGGAAAAAGATCTCATACTGCAGCACGTCCAACAATATAACAGCCATTAACCCACCCGATCAGCACTGTAAAATAAATACTGTAGGGACAATGGTCAGTGAAGTAGATGCTGAAAGGAATAATAAAGAGTAACATGTTGCAGTGGGGTGGCTGCTCCTGCAGAGACTTTGTAAGATTTACACCAGATGATGAAACCATCTTCCAAAAAAGCTAAACCTATATTTTAATTAAATTATGTATAATCTTGCTATATTGCCAAGCCCCCAACAAATGCCAGCCAACAGCGGCAGCACAGTTTAACAGTATGAATGTGTGGTGAGGAGAGAGATATGAGAAAATGTCACCTGTTCAAACAGGGAAACACAATTATACTGCGTGTTAAACATTGGAAATCAGAATTGACTGTACAAGACCACAGCACAAACACTAACGTGTTCTATTATTTATTACAAAACCTTTCTGGTATAAGTGGTAAAATAAGGATGCCAGTGGACTGTGGAGGTCACTGAAATACACCACCAACTTCACTCCACTTTCCTGTAAGCAGACCTGCACGCCCTCATCAAAACAAACTAATTGTTGTGCTGTAAACTTCTTCTCTAAATTTCTGGCTGTATTCCCAAAAGCCTGCATTAATTTCGCAGAATGCAATACATACTGCATGTAGGCATGTAAGTGCATCCATGCATGCATACACACACACGCCCTCCTTTCATTTCTTTCAGCACAGACCAACATCCCTCACCAGTGGGTAGTAGGCCATACACTCCCTCATCACCCCCCCTCCCTCTCGTCCACCTCCTTGTTGTCATATGACTACTGTTATGTGTGTGCAATGGAACACAAAGTTGCTCTGTTAGTCCTCTCTGCTCTGCCCTCTCAGATTTGAGTGCTGGAAGTGAGGCCCTCTCACTTGCCAGCCTCAGGAAAACAGACAGGCCCCTGTATGTGACTACCAGCAAAGATTAGAAAGGAGGGGCAAAGAGAAAGAGAGGGATGAATTGGGCTGATGTTATTTTATGTAACACCAAGAGATAACTTAATCCTTACTCGTTCACAGAGCCCCGCCCTAAGATTTGGTTCGATTCGACCGACAGCTTTCCTCATTGATGCTTTACTGCTAAGTAATTTATTAGTCTCTACATCAGCGCCTGTCTAAAAGGAACAGTGTCTTACAGCCGTTTGTGTAGAGATGACACTTTGTCCCGGTACCTGGCAAGGATTAAAGACTCAAAACAAACACAAATGCTGAGCCAGCTGAATCAGAGCAATGCCCTGTCTGAACATACAGAGTGACAAAGCAACTCAGAGACCTGAACTTCATGGACACATATTTCCTCTATGGTTTTAAAGGACATGTCATTGCCTCTGCGTGGTGTTAAAGATCGATTTTCATGTTAATTCTCTAAACTACTAAAGCAAAATATAAGACTTATGTGGTAATTCTGCTACTCCCTCTCTGGGAAATAAATGACATCTTATATTAATCATTTTATTAAGCAGGCTGCCAAGGGAAGTATGCTTGGCCCCCTTGGTGCTTAAGTGTAATAGAGCTGAGTTTAATTGTCCAAGTCGGCGGTGTGCTCACCTACAAGGTTAAAGATGGCTAGAAGTGCACTGGACAGTGACATTGGCCTCCTCAGTGCCAGAGCTGCTACCTCAACAGCCACTGTCACTTTAAAACCAAGTCTGTCCCTCCTGTCCCTTGCCATTATGTCACCCAGTGGAGTGGATGTAGCAAGTAACAAAAGAGGTAGAAGGAGGTCAACTCAGCATAGGTTTTGCCACACTATTGCTCTCATTTTTGTATGCATAAAGATCACTTGAGTGGCAGCATACTGCATACTACCATTTAAACAAAAAGAGAACAAAAACCTCAGCTGTTGGTGCTGTTGGAAGAAGCTTTATGCTTCATTTATGTGATGCGTATTCCACTGATTTAAGAATTCATGTTGAGGTTTGTGTCCAATATTTTGTTCAAACAGACTTTATAAGGGTGTGATGACATTTTTCAGTGTATGCACCTGAATGTGTGTTGTGTGTGAAACTTGGTGAAGGCCCATTATGTAAGCATGTGATTAACCTTTATATTTCACACTGAAGCTCGTCATCCATCATTTTAAAGCCAAGGTCGTCAGTGACCTCTGACATTTTTTTGACATGTTGCAGAGGGAAACCGAACATTTCACAGGTTGAATGGAAAGATGAATCAGATATTAGCGCAGCTTTCAGGGTTGTTTAGAGCTTTTATCACAGTGAATTTGACCTTGGTTTGTCTTCTGATGGTTACCCAACAGTGACCGAGCCTGTAGTAGTTGATATTGAGAGTAGAAGATGATCACAACTGGACAAAATCATCAAAGCCACATCTGTGGATGCAAAACACAGTGTGACACTGTCTTGCCTGAAAAATGCTATTTGCACACAAAACATGTATTGTGCCAATCCTGGCTTTGATATCATACTGATTTTGAAGATCATGAAGAATTAAATATCCGCAGATTTTGGTTACCACCTTAAGTCATAAATCGGACTTCTTGAAGTTTTAATAAAACCAATATGACCCTAATTGCACCAACAACAATACATCTGTTTACAGCGCTTTCAGTCATCTCCTACTTGAAAAACACATGTATATTAATTAATTTGATTGATCAACAATGCCAGTTTGAGATGTGGAACTGATCAGAAAGAAATAAAAGGTGATATAGGTACATCTTAGCTAAAATGTGGCTTTTATGCCAAAATGTAAAGCATTTTCTTGAGTAAGAACAGAAAATTCAACTTGCAGCTATCCAGAAAGCCTTATGCCAATCTGTCAGCATTAGACCATGACAGCGATCAATATTCCTATCCAGTTTTATCACAAACCCCAATTACAGAGGGTTCAGCACAAGTATCAATCTAATATTCCTGATCCACTTTGGTGTATTACAATAACACACTGTGTATTCTGTACAAATCTATTCATGTTGTTGTGTGTAAATGTATATATGTTGTGGAGGCACTGCACACTGTGGGAACAGATTTCTTTGGAAAATCTACCTATCTATCAGTGTTCAAGAGATAAAGGCAGGGTGTAATTTCTCCACCATCTTTGCCTTGATTCACAGATGTTTGAGGGCCTCGATGTGAACTGCTGCCGGTGGAACTATCACAGACACATCCAGCATTCTTTCTGTGTCACATGCTCAGAAAAGCACTATCTTTCTGCCACGGTGAAATTATCACGGCCTTTACCCCCTCTCTTCCATCCAATCTGTTCCAAATCTTCTCTTTCCTTCTTTCTCTCTCGTGCTCTCTGCTGCATCAACCTCCGCCCCTCTGCCCCATCTGCCTCCCTACTGTTAAACCCCCCCAGCCCCTCGACCCCTCCCTACATTGGTTCTCTCTCTTTCTCTCTCTCAAGCATGTAACACAAACACACATACAGTACACACAAATACACATGCTCTCCTGATGCTGCACAACCAATCCCAACCCCCATTGAAAAAAAAAAATACAGTAACGTTCTGTTGGAAATGTGAAAGATTGTTAAAACAGAAAATGTCACAATTCATCCTGTTTTGCCTGCTGAGTAACGAATACGCTCTGCTCTAACCCTCTTTCCCCCTCTCACTGTTAAGATTTACATTCATAAACACACACAAATTAACCAAATATATCCCAGCTCGAAATTATTAATGCCAATGTAAATTTCCCCCGTGGAACAGCAAGCTCCGCTGCCAAATCCTACAACGTTCATGTGCCGCTGTCGGGCCACAATTTGCCCGCTTATCCCAGTGCCCGCAGAGCCGAGCTCCGCGGGATTTGAACACCTCCCACTGCAAATTCACATTCACTGTCTGGTAAAGCCAGTTGTAAGTACTGAACACCTGATCGTGTGTGATGGTGCTTTTACTCTCATTTCCCCTCTTTCCCATTTCACAGCTTATGGCCTGGACAGAGCGCAGAGACATACACGCAAACACACACTCTCACACACACACGCACTCACACATCTTTGATGCATCCTTCACTTGTCCTACATGCAATGATTACATGAACTAAGCACCGCGTTCAGATAAAAGCATTCTATAAGAACCGAGGATGCTCTGGGGAGATGATGAGTCAAATTGCAAGCATAAGATAGCAGCGTCCGATGGCACAGAGCTAGCAGGGTGGAGGAGGGGACTGGACAGGCTGCCTGCCTTGGTGCCATCTCTGAACATCACCTTCCCCATTTTTATCAGGAAAACACACTCGCCCTCCACAGAATGGCTATAATGAAATAACATCTTGCTCCTCCTCTGTGTTCAAAGCAGGCTAGCCTTGCGGTGATTACAAAAAAAAAGCTGTGTGTGCGTGTGTTTGAGAGTAGTCAGGCTTACCGTGTTCACAAGCCAGCATCCATTTACAAAGGATACTGCAGACAAGCCCTTGCAGGGAGAGAAAGGCTCTGTGCAATCCACCTTTAGTCCTGCTGCTCCATCTTCATATCTTCCTCATATTCACAGGGTCTCACACTCACACACACACACACGTACATCTCTCTCTTTCAGCGCCCCTTTCTCTGTCTTATTAACGTCTGTGTTCTATATCCTCTCTTGTTTGCTCCAAGGCAGTTGAGACACTGCAGCGATGGGGGTGGAGGGCGTGTATATATGTGTGCGTGTGTTCGAGTGTGTCAGAGACAGAGAGGCAGAGAGAGGGAGTGCAGGACAGAAATGGAGGGAGGAGTCAGCAGGGATAGAGAGAGAAGGGGGAAATGGTCAGGATTAAATCATGAGAGTAACAGAGAGAGAGAGAGGGGGAGAGAAAAAAACAGGCTTTGATGGGGTAGCTACAGCATCCAGTGTATCTTTATTTCATGCTACAGTGAATATGAAATATACATTAGGCCATCAGGGAATCTGAGCCCTATCAGCTAGAGTGGAGGTGAGACCGTGAGTAGATCTGTTTCTTGAGATATTGTATGCTTGCTGACAGGCCAGCAGCAGGATTGGTTGTGATTTCATTGATGACTGAAAAAACATACAAGATAGGGAGAGAAGGAGGAGGAGGAGGGGACTGGAGAGAAGAGGAGAGGAAGGGAGGGGAGGGGAGAAATGACGACAAAGGAATGGGAGGGGGATTGGACGATGGTGTAATGTGCTGTTTCCGTGCCAACTGTTTCTGTGACAGTGGGACCACTTCCTTTATTGCTATTGGCTATAACCAAGAATTGATAGAGGCTCGGGCAAATGAGGCAGCATGCCACGGGGTGTGAATGGGTGTTTCTTCTCATGTGTTTCTTCCACTTCTTGTTAATCTCTGCGAACAACAACAAGCAAAAAAAATGTATGTGGTTTGCTTGACTGCAGTGACAGAGAGCACACAGAAACATAATGATCACAGCGCTGGAGCATGATGTGAATTATCGCTTTGTCATTATGGATGCCACCAGTGTGTAAAAAGACTCCACCCTTCCTCCTGACACACACACACACACACACACACACACACACACCATCCGGCAAGAAAAAATCCCCAGATCAGGTTGCTCAGGGTGTGTAGTGTAATGTAACTGCCTGGACACCAACCCTGGTGTCATGAACTGTGAGATAATTAATCGGCTATAGGCCAGCGCAAGTGCACATCTGGTGGGGGTGAACAACTTTGCCTCTCCCTGACCTTTCATCCAGCCCTTTTAATCTGTTCTGGCAGGCAGGTGGTGTATTGTCCTCATTCCTTCTGCCTGTCACTTTCTTCCTTGCTATGTCTCTTTATTCCTGTTACCCCATTCAACATACATCATTAATTACCTTAAACAGCCAATCTCAACACACAGTCTCTTCCTCTTTATCTGTGATATAATACTGCAGAAATGTATCATCTCTCGGTTTCGGCGTTCATGCGAAGTGAACTGTCTGAACTTCTCAAAAATGAAATCAGACAATGGTGCAATAACATAACGAAAGTCAGGTGCATAGAACTGACACCACAAAACCACCAAAAACCCACACTGGGATGTCCCTATCCGTGTCTATCACATTTAAACACATCTGATAGTCAACAGGAGACAATTTTCAAGGCCTTTTTGATACACAGAGGATAACAAGATTTCAGAGAGATGAGATGTCACGTACAAGAGCCTTGGCTCTAAACTAGGTTGTCTCCACTGGTGGTGCAGAGTTCAGCAAGGAGACAGTAGTAGTGACTAAGTAGGCTGATACAAATACAAATCAACAACGGGTCCAGTTCCGGATTATGAAGCAATGATGATGTGCCACATTGCCATTTAACCACCACTTTACCTCTTGAAAGGTTTTCAAAATGTGTTGTTTTTTAGGTAGCAAGCTCACAGAAGAACACTCTCAACAATTACAGACCTCTCTTTTAACTATAGAATGACTTAACATGACTAGAATATGTCTCATGAATGGTAACAACTAGCCTCACAATTAAGACTATATTTGATAATAATTTGGTTGTGACTTTGCTTTAATGATTCAGTTATTGCTTCCTCCAGTTAAAAGCAATTTCTTTAACATCTTTTGTTCACATCATTTGGTGATCTTAAAAAGATCATCCATGCCTTTATATGTTTTACAGTTAGACTACTATAACTGCAATCAGATTCCCTTTCCTGTTTGCAATACTGCAGCAGCAAGGCTGTTCGCCAAATGAGGAACCAAAGATCATACACCCCCCGTTAGTTTCCGAATTGATTTCAAGATTTCACTACTAAAGCACAGCAGGGTTTGTCTCCCAGCGACATTATCAGACTTAACACTTCATGAGCTGACCCGGTCCCTCTGGGAGAGCTTTTGACAGAAGGTGGTCGAGCTCCCACAAGGTCCAGCCAGAAAAGCTGCAAGACTATCTTTTAAATCACTCCAAAAGACAGAAAATCCTTTTTATAATGTTCTTTTTAACGTACTTTTTGTTCTACTTAATAGTGTACTGATTTATTTGTTTTGTAAAGCACTTTATTCTTTATTCTCTGTTCTGTTTCTCAAGATGTTCTCTGCCAGTGCCTTATGACCCCTCTGTCTCCTTCAACATTTTTCCATCCCTTTCACTCTCCATAACCCTCACTATCCCTTTTTGTCTCTCCCAGATTGTCTCTGTGCCTCTCCCAGCTTCCTGTCTCCCTAATCCTTAATCCTGTGGAAATCGGTCAGGCAGAATGAGCCAGCTTTGATCAGGCTCTCATATCAGGCGTGCTAACAGTGTCAGCACACCCGGATCCCACAGAACCCTGGAGCCCAGGGGGAGAGCTTCAAACAGGCGTTCACCCCCTGACTCTGCTTGAGAGGAAGGGTAACGAGAGGCTGCAGAGTTCCTGTCTCAACTGCCAACAGACTCTGACATCAGTCTTTCTTTTTAGCAAACACTAGCATCCTGATTTAACACAATTTATCTGTGATGGCACCTTTGGTTTTGGCCTTTTTTTCCGCATGAACTAAACTTGCTGTGGGAAAAGAGATCAGCACAGTACAAAGATGTGAAAGTCACTTCTGCTTTTGTCAGTTGTGTCCTTGACAGCACGCATGGAATCTGTGTCACTGGTGTTTTGGTACTGTGATCCACGGCCAGGGATAATACCTGAGTGGGAGGCATGTCGCAGAACACCTGGTGATCTTGTGGCACAAATGCATCATGCAGGAAAATTAGCCTTCCTTAAAGGTCAGCTTTGCACAGAGCACCTAACAAAGTCAGAAAGCAAAAAAATACACACACTGAATTGTGCCAAAGCGATTTCTGCTTTGTGCCCACATTTGAATCCAAACATCCTACCCTGAAGATATGTTTGGAATGGTCACTGCAATACAATAACTCGACCAAACCTGCTGCTTTCACTTCAGGTTAGTGTTTGAAGGAGGCAACCTTTGTAAAACATGCATTTACTGACTTGGAATGAATGCCATGAGGTGCACAAGTAACACTGTAAATACTGGAGTAACCAGTTAATTTATCACTGCATTCTTTAAGTAATTCTTTCCACACAGCCTGTACATAGGTGCATAGTGCAGATATTCTCAGTGCAAAGGCTATCCTACATTTTCAGATTAGGGCGATGTTAAAGAATAATTCACGGAGCCTACGACCTTGCAGAACCAACAGAAATGGTACATAAAGGTTTTTCCTTCTCACAACCACATGACCTGGAGGTTGGGATTCTCTGCAGATCTACAACAATGCTGACAGTGTACTCAGCCTCCCCATTTAATCACTTAAGAAGTGTAATCAGGTACTTTAAATCAGCTGGAGAAATGAAGCATTTAGCAGGGCCAGGCCGCGTACAGGAGGTGCAACATCTGATATGTGAGCGCCTGTTATAATGAGCTCAGTTTGTCAATTGAAGATGTTAGAGGGCAAACTCTTTTTGTGATAATAACATGATGTTCGTAATGCTGGTCTATAAAATGTTAGACTGAGGTGTGCATTTCGCAAACAAGACCTACATCAAAGTAACTGATGTGGTGCCTGCATCAATCATAGCACCAAATAATTGTTAAAGAGTTTAAGATGAAAATATGGCAACAAGGGTACATTTCTCTATATGGGAATGCCTGAATACACTGTTGAGGAATATAATTACTTTTTTTGTACATCTCCCTACCCTTGCATGACTCTCATCTGCCCCTCTGTGCATCTTGTTCACCTTTCTCAAAGTAAAGGCTGACATCTAGTGGACAAGTCTATGTGTTACACTGTAAAGAAGGAACATTTTGTATTTTAACAAATATTTATCAAATATATTTATCAAAAAAATATCAAGTAAGACAAAAAAGATTTATATGAATTATGAAGTAAATTATTTTGAATTTTTAACACAAATCCCAATCAATTCAACCTTCGAATTAAGGAGTTTTGATGCTCGTGCTACACAAACTGCTACACAAACTGAATTTGAAGGCTTATTCTTATTTGCTTTATGAAAATGAAACACTGGACCCAGTAATTTGTGCCAAATGCAGTATCCAAATGTATATTTACTTAATGATGGCTATACCTCCGTGCTTATCTTAAGTGCACTCAACCCACAACAGTGAGTCGGCTAATGCACTCTTATCTACATTTTTACGACTTTATTATTTACACTTACATTATAAACAACACCTTTCTGTAGCCGACATCAATATGAGAACAGTGCGCAACAAATTGAGTTTTTAAAAGTAATGTAATCCACTTGAAGCCTATAATCTAAACATTGACTTGATTAGCAATCTGTATACCAGTCCTTATTTTTCTTGTGCGCTAATCTAAGCCATAGTCGGTGGGAGCCAGAATAGCAAATTAGTTGTTTTTTAACTGCAAACCTTCAGTTAAAGTCACAATAAATACTCCCTCCTGGCATCTTTGATATTCCTGTCTCTGTAAAGTTGTGACTTCTAAGAGTGTGAACTTATAATAGATATACACAACAGAGACCAGTGTTCTTCTCAGATGTTTTACACAACAACGTGGTTATCATGTGCATTAAATTACATAATTTAGGGGTTCTGTGATATGTTAGGTTTGTATCAACGTAACTATATAAGTAGTTATTTTAAACACCCTTCTCCAAAACCACAGAACATTTAGCTGTTGTTTGTGTTACTGATAGTGGGCAGCAGGTTAACCAGTAACTGATTCTTGTCTAGTGATGGACACTAAGTAAAACTCAGGTAGCATTAGTTTTGAGTTTAGTCACAGGGTAGCTGAGTGCAGAAAAACCTTATTTGCCCTTGAATGATTGGGGCCTTTGGTTAATTCTACTCCTGTATCTTGTGAATATGGGATTCTGTTGCTGAGAACAGATTGTTCATAATCTGCAAGAAAAGCAGCTCTTTGCAGACTTTGGTAATCCCCACACTCTTTGGCTAGAGGGAATCCCATTGACCCCTTTCTAAACCCTAATGCCATCTTTATCTACAGGAAAGACACTGTCTCGTCTGGCACCAGCTAAGTCCTAATAGGAAAGTTTTCTATTGTCACGATTTATTCATTCCGCTGGACTTAAAACTAAAACTTAGCTCAAATCAATACACATATTTAACAGTAGAGATGGTGGAAAGGAAAAACAAGGCTTTCCTGTACATTTTCTCTGTGATTTAGACTTAATCAGGATGGGAAATTAAAAGCTTATGCCTCCCGCCCTGTATATTGACCTCGACAAGAGACTTGCGTATATTGTTGTTAGACAAATAGGTCTCTCATGTAATGGTCAATTCTCAATGAGTGGAAAATGATCACATATGATTTATAGCAGTCTCATAGGTTGACATGGATGGTTTTACAGCCAAACCAAGAGTCTGTTTGTTTTGTAAAAATCCCTGACAACAATGATCCGAATAGACACTTAAGCTTTGTCTTCACCACACATGGCTATAGAAATCAGGACTTTAGCATTGTAAATGTGTAAACTGACATTTGCAAATGTGTACACATTTTAAAATGTGTTAAGTAGCTCATGTTTCAAATAACTTTAGATGCTCTCAAATCAGCATTTGCATTTCTAAAGGGGACTCTACAAATCTCTCAATAAGTACAAATTACTACTCAAATCTGGGTGCACTGTACACTCACATATGTCTTGCCAGATAAGGTTCTGACCTTGTTTGCATATGCGACTCTGTGCTTTTTATGTCTGGCCTTTGTGGTATAAACTATGTCACCGTGACCAACACCATTCATAACACAAGCTCCGTACAGGCTCATGATCCAGTACTGTCAAGCACATATCCCTGTGACCTTGGGCTTCTTTTTTTACTTTCAAGTCATGGTTTATCTTTAACACTTTAACCGTCTTTAAGGATATGTATCCCTCCTTCACTTAGGCCATCTATCCATGCGTCCATCTAAGCATCAGTTTGAGTATTCAGTCATCCAAAGCGAGATATTTCAATAGCTACTATACAGATTACCCAGAAATCCAATATGGATATTCAAATCCCGAAGTGCAAGATTTACAATGACTTTGACCCCCATGACCTTTAGCCAATGCCATTGTTACATCAAAATTTCCCTGACTAACCATGACAATGTATCTCAAAAGCAGATGAATTCAATGATATTAACTGTAGATATTCATGGTCCCTAGACATTGAATCCCAGTGTATTTGGTGATCACTTGATTGGTTTTCTAGTGTCACTGTCAGACTAACATTTCCACTTGAACACAAGGAATCTAATTGGCAGATTGCCATGAAATTTTCTGACCACATCCATGATCCCCAGAGGATATACCATTTCTATTTTGGACACTCAGTTTTTCTGTAGACTTTCATGGTCCCTGGAGGATGAATCCTACTGTTTTTGGTGACTCCCTGACCTTTACTCTCTCGCCATCATTCAGTCAGAATATCCACTTGAAGACAATAAAGTCTAACGGGCAGATTGCCTTTGAACTCACTGAGCACATTTATGCTTCTCAGAGGATAAATGTTTCCATCAGCCTCTCATTTTTGTTTCGGTCAAAATGTCAACTTTGCACACAATATATCTCATAATCTGATCAGTATATTGTCTGTTATGATCTCTTTGGATTTTCCCTGAAAGGGGACAAACTAATTTTAATGACCCCTTGATCTTTCCGTTGTGCTGCATTTTGTGCTGCATACTGATAAGGCTCTATGAACAGAACAAGACAGAGTTTACAGCCACGCTATTGGCTCTGCGAGGTGGTAAAGCTCATTGTTAAGCAAAATAAACTGTTAGAAAGTAAAACCAAATTATTGCACAAATTTAAATTTTGACCCAATGATGGCACTAGATGAAAAGTCAGGGGATCACCAAGCTCACAAAGCCCATACATATCTGCATCAAATGCATGACAATTCATCCAATAGTTGTTGACGCATTTCACTGTAAACCCACAATGTCCGCCTAATGGTGGCACTAGAGGAAACATCTGGGGATTACTAAAGTCAGTAGACTTCATCATCTGGAGACCACTGATGTCTGTACAACATTTCATGGCAGTCCATCCAGTGGTTATTGAGATATATCAGTTGAAACCATGTGACTAACATTGGCATTCCTCTAGTGGGGCTAATAAAAATTGTATGTTGTTTGTTCCGTCCAACACTTTAATATTGAGGGATGTATATGTCAACAATAACGACCTGCCTTTTTGCTGAAGCTTTATTGGCATATGTGGATGCAATAATATTCAAGCCAGCACAGCTTGAGAGCAGTGATTGAATACAAGGGATCTCACTTAAAAGCTCAACCATTCTGCCAGAGTACAATAGAAACTGGGAAAACTGGGATAACGAGTGAACTCTGTGAAATCTGCAACGACAAAGCCTCCTGTTACAGGTTTGCCAACATTTATCAGAGGACCCTCTTGTGATCTGCGTCCAATAGAAAAATGTGTCTTATTGCTAATTCTAACCATCTCTGCGATCACATCAAATTGCAATTACTATTAGACTCATTAGACTAATGAGTACTCTACTCTGACTAATAGCGGCACTGCAATACTTGTTTGCCTTTCTATACGTCATCTGCAGAATCCTGAATGATATATAGTTGATTTTCACCACAGAGGGGAATGATAGCCAGCATTGGATCCAGCATTTTTGTAATTACACTAACCAGCTTAAGGGGGCGCTACAACATTTAAGGCCTAACATATTTTCAGTAGATTTTAGTTGATTGGCTTATTGCAGCACACTATAATGTTTTATATTTAGTTGTTGTGTTTTATATTTAGTTGTTGTGTGGCTCCTACAGTCTTTTGACCAGGGGCCTTCAGACCCTGGAGCATGAATTGATATCGGCTATTTAAATTAACCTGTTACAGATTTGAAAAAACAAATTGTCCAGATAACTCTGTAAACCATTTCTGTGACAGACGCCTATTCATTACTAAACGAGTCTTTCTTTACAAAATAATAATTAAAAAGCCCTAAAGCATTATATACCATTCCTTACCAGTATTTACTTGTAATTTTTCTCACAATATGTTGTTTTTGTAACCCGTTTCTCACCTTAATAATGAATTGAATTTGTCTAATATTGAGGGGTTGTCCGTTTTTCAGTATTTTGTCAATAATTAAAATTATGTTTCGCGATTATATCAAATGATTATTATTTAAATGTCGCAATGTACGACCATAAATTACATTTTAAAATCGACGTTATGCTCCAGGCTATAGGTTGTAGGTGTGTGTGACAGGCTGCAATGCTGCCAGCTGAAGGGAAACCATTGCAAGCATTCTCGGTGCACAGGAGCGTTTCAGTGCACGTCCTACTTGTAAAGCTCTACAGCAGGGCGATTTTGCGCGTTCCCGTGACTCTCGCCATAGAAAACAAAGCTGAACGTCTTCTATAACAGCTAGGGGTGCAGACTTGAGGAATATCCGAATTTATCCTGGATACATCATGCTGAATATGGATTTACAGGGGGTTTAGCATCGTTGGAGACCAAGCCTTCTCGGCTGGGGTGACGGCAGGACATTAGCGAAACTGACGAAAATAACATCAGTGTGTTTTTTTTCTCGGGGTGCTTTGTCTTGTCCACCTAACGATAGCAAACCATCATTCCCATTTCAATTGCAACACATTCAGCTAGTGATTACTAGCTGCTGCCGGGATGTATCATCATGTTGTCACCTAAAAGTAACTGCTAGGACGTCGGATTGTGAAGGATAAGCAGAAAACCTCTCTCGAGGTTCTTACGGGTTGTCACCGGGACCTGAATCTGTGTTAGCCACAGTCGCGGAACCCACTGTTTTCGGCGATATGGCGGAGCAGGGCTACACATCTTGGTGAGTGCGCACAGGCATCGCGCTACCGATTAGTAGCAGCTACCTAAGGTTAGCTGCTGGTCCTGCCGAGCGTGATTGATATAGGTCACTAAACCAATGAATTACATTTCTGACAATTCACGGTAATACTTGGCTCTTCACACCTACGCATTCAGATGGATTTGTCACCGTCTAGAAAACATAATGTCACTCATACAAATATTTTTTCCTGAAGCTCTGATATTGCTAACTGCTAACTTGAGCTGGCTGGTTAGCTAGCAGCGGCTAATCAGCTCCACCAGCTGATGCTGTGCTAACGCTACCCAGCTTCGCTCAATTCTAATGGTGCTATTGTGAACGAGTGCTAAAGAGCTAGCTGCCTAGCTAACGGCTTGATAAGCGCATTGGGTTAGCCAGTTGGTGAATGACTCTTTCGGTCATATTATCAGCGCTTGCTTTGTGAAAACTGTAATTTGGCGCAATAAGCACGACGTTATATGACAGTGTCATGTAGATTAGTGGACGTTAGCTGTGCTAACAATTTGGCGTTAGCTGATTAGATAGCATTCTTCGTCGACCCGCTGCACACAATAACAAAGGTTCTGCCGTAGAGCTAAGCTAGCTAACTGGCATCGCAGTCATGTCCCAAAATGCCAGTTTCAGGGTGAGCTTGGCATTATGACACACGACAGGTTGTCACAAATCATATTTTCAGAATTGTGAGGTATATACACTTGAAGCCAGGTTAACGTTATAGTTGAATTTTAGTACTTGGTGAAGAATAGATTAAACGAAGCCAGACAGAGATGATGTGATCACTGAAATGCGTTGTCCCCATGAATGAAAATGACCTGACATTTGTTGAGGCCTAGCTAATTAATGCAGGCTAAATTATGCTTGTTTGATCCCAGAAATACGGGTTGAGTGTTTGTAATGATCCTTTATAGAACAGCATCCTCTTGTATATGAATAGTGCAAACCAATGACTCTCCAAGTGCAGACTAGGTTCATTGAATGGTAGAGGTCCACATACATGCTGTGTTTATATCTTATGGGTTTGTCTAACTATAATTTAATGTGATAATTTTTGTGAGTTTTTTTCTGGAAATGCCCATCTTTATAGTCTTTTGACATTAATTGTGTGACTTTTATCAGTTTGAGATCAGTTAGCAGAAGCCTTTCCTGCTATTAGAATATTTGTAAACACACAACTTTTTTTAATTTGGTCGATAGAGTGGCATAGTGTTGTTGTAGTTATAGTCATGGTCATTGTAGTCATAAACATTATGTCACAAAGCTGCACAGTTTGGCAAATTGCTTACAGGAGGAGAAGGAATTCCAACCACTGCAGAATTTGTAGGATTAGGCCAGAGATCTCTCATCAACACAGACTTTTCACATTTATGAACTGTTGTTCGTTAACGATGTATTCGTCATCCCAGTCATCTGGCATTTTGAAACAGAAGTTCAGATTTTTCTTTATTTTAAATTTGACCTGCATTCTGTAAGGTTAGGAGGGTCATGTTATGACATCCATTTTTACTATCAATATTCAGCATGTAGGGAACGGCAGTAGTTTTATCAGGGACATGCATTGTTGTGGAAAATTCCATCTAATGGGTTTTATTTTTTTCCCCACAGAGTTCCACTTTAATACTTATTTAGTAATGTTCATTTTGGGGGGGTTGTACTTTTTGAGAGGCTCAGTGTCGTAGGTGGTTACTAGAAAACCGTTGACCGTCTCATAGACACTTACAAAAGTTTTATGTTTTACATGTAATGTGAAGACTGAAACTAGTAACTTAGCTTATTTTTGCTTTTAGCTTGTTGAGGATTGAGTACAAACCAAAAGGGCTCTGCCTAAAATCCAAAACAGGGTTGATTTAATATTAATTTTATGTTTTAGATTTTAACATTACAAAAGTTTGCTTCTTTACAGTGATGGATTGGTAGACATTTCAAATGACCAGAGGACAAATACACAAATACTTGCAGTCTAAGGTGCCATTTACATCTGTAATAACACGTGATCAGTATCTGGATATCTTGATAATGACTTTGCATTCTGCCTATAGTGTGACTGGATGTCAATATGCAAATTAGTTTGGTGGACTTCAACAAACATGGCGTGTCTGAGGTAAAGGGGAGTTATGCTACTTTTTATGAGGGGAGACTTTCTAGCTACTGTTGCTGCTTGTAGATCTTTGCCGGGCTTGCTTAAGATGCGATTGCATATTGACCACAATATGTTCTGCATGCATTTACACCTGGAATTAACATGTGTCTTTTTCTGATCCAAATAGTGTATCCAGATACTAGGGTTGTCACTTTTTATTCGAAATTAAAATATTCGTTCAAACGTGGCGGAAAAGTTAATATTCAAACTCTAATGACCTGTTCGAATTCATAATTTACGGTTAATAAGTGAACACACCATTTGACCTATTGTACACCCTATTGACCGATCAGTAAACTAAGCTAGTAATGTTATGTTGGTTGCTACGAAAATAGAGGACACTAGCAAGCAAAGCCGTCCTGAGCAGACAATCACAACACCAAAACATTTGAGAAGCAGTGGGTGGAAGTATTTTGGGTTGACTTTGTACAAAGCAGCTGTCTTACTTTAACAACAACAAATCTGCGGACTCACCTGCTAGCTTGCCACCCAAGGGAGGCAGTGGAGGAACCACAGACAAGCGGAGCAAAGTTAATAGAAAAAACAAAAATAATGTTGTCAATAGCATTCTAATTCATTTCAAATTCGTTCAATCACATGTTGATGCCAGGTGGAAATGGTGTCTAAAATACAAGATGTTTTGACTTTTTAATCCAAGTTTAACATGAAGGGAAACATGAAGGAAAATAACTAGCTTTCATCAACGAGATAATGCACCGTCCAGCAGCCCCAAAATGGTTTTATAGCTGTTGTAGCTTTCAGTCTTTGTGTTAAACTAGGCTAAACATGTCTTTGACCGCTCTTTGTATGGCGCACATATATGTTATATTATGATCAATCTTTTCATCAAACTCCTGTTGGGACAACAAGTGTATTTCTTCAAATGTTGATCTTTTCCTCTAAAATCACCCAACCCCAGCTAGAGAAATAAATGGGGCTTGAGAGTGTAGTTGCTTGTGTTACTATGCAAGCTGAGTAGAAAAACATTATTAAGGACAGTGACCATCTATTGCACCAGAAATGTCCTAAATATCATTGAAGGATGAATAATAAGTAAAGGTGGCTAAATAGTTGAAGCTAAATCAAAGCTTGTATTTTGTGCGCAGGCAAATGCTTTTAATTCTGCTTTGCAACCAAACTCACATTTGCTTTTACACTGCAGTGTGCAAAGACTCCAACCTGGTCAAATTATCGGCCATGGTTTTATACTAATGTGACACTACGTCACATCTTGAGCCATTGAATGCAGCCCCATGTCCTCATTACCTTGAAAGCAGAAATACAAACACCCACAAGGTTGTGACATACCTCTCGCATAATAATGTCTTCACAGTTCTGCTCTACGTGCATTTAAAGAAACAACTATTCATTTCAATACTAAAACCATCACATATAACCAACTACAGGTATAGATGATACAATTATTTGCATTAGTGGTGTTTGACTAAAGCAGGTCTTTGAAGTCATAGACCTCTAATAACCGTGTGTGTACAGACATTTGGTTTGGATGCATTTGCACGTTCTGTTCTGCTCAATTAGTTTTATAGCTACTATGTTGCTGCCTGGATAAATTGCTAATAAGTAAACCACAGCAAGCCCTGTTAAACCTTGTAACCAGCTGGCTAATGTACAGTGTTGAAGGTGTCTTGTTTGAAAGCTGGCAAGTAGTAGTTTGATGCCACTTTGAACAGGTTTCACAGCAGCAGGCAGCTTTGCAGCTTGCTTGATTCCTAACCATCGGTAGGTGACTTTATGTTACCATCACACTGGTGCATGTATTTGTTAAGGGACTTGTTTTCTCCTACTTTCTCTTCCTCATTTTCAATTTTGCAGCTTGTCAAATGCATGCAGTGAAAGTAAGAACTTTTCAACCATGACTTTTTTGGGTGAAATTGTGAAAGTAGTGCTTCCTGAAGTGCACACAGTGATATACAGTCATATACATATTAGGTAGGAGCAGCCTTATGCAGTTGTCATGAAGCATTTAATTTTTCATATCCATCCAGCAAATGTCAAATGCTGTGTGCCACTCTTCTTTGTATTTGTATCTGGGAGACATTGATCAGTCACTGCACTCGTTTGTGCCATCTTGTCAAAGCTTTTACTCTGCTAATTAGGAGTGAAAAAAGAAATAGTCTTTTATCATAAACATTTATATTTTGCCACTATTTGCTGTCACAGGGAGACCCAATATAGACATTGTAAAATATAGCTTCGTTCTGTGTAATTTCCATGCATAACTTTGGCTGTAGCCATTGTTTCTTGCCCAATTGTCGTGTGCCTTTGCTTTGGTTTAGCATCTCAGTTAAGGGCCAGAAGGTTCATTCTATATTATCTTCAAGCTGGTTGTAAGAGTGCATAAAACAAATGCCCCAATAACTTTTAGAATACAACTTAGAAAGACGAGGCTTTTCTGATGTGGAGAGTAACACATCGATACAGATAGTGTAAATTGGCTTTGATAAGAAGATGTCATTTGTGCAATTAAAGTAGCAGACAACATGAAGGCATCACCTTGCTTCATGACTAAGCCCTCAGTCTCGGTTTAATAAGATGAAAAATGACACCAAAGGGGAAAAACGATCATGGAGTTAAACCACTTTACCCACACATGCTATATTGAACACTGCAGCAACCACATCTATCGAACTGAAAGTCTAAAATTCTGTTGAGCAATATGTGCAGTGTTTCACACACATGCTGTAGGTTATTCTTGGCTGATGTTAGTTAAAAAGATTGTCTCTAAGTTTTGTTATAGCTTCTTATGGGCATTATTTTTGACATGTTATAGACAGTGTTGTAGTGGTATTTTTACTTGATAAATGACTTGCATTGTTCATCAACAAATTGCTAAATTGATTGTTTTAGCATGAATGTTTCACAGTTGATTCTGTAGATTGTACCAAGGATTGATTCTTAAGCATTGTGGTCCATGTGTGGAGAAAATATTTTGATTTTCAGTAACACACAGCGATCTGTATTTTTCAGTGTCACAAGCAAAAAGTGAGCATCATCGCAACGCCTTATTGAGGCTACCTGCTAAACTCATCACTGCAGCTTGTTTTTGCTGCCTTGCAAAATGTTTTAGGAGCTTATCGTGCTTCTTGGAAGTGTGGCTGAGGTTGTTGTGTTGTAGGTTTTTGTCTTTTCAACAGTGATCTTTAGTACTGGTAAAATTACCTTAGCTTAAGGGCATAAGCAGAGGTTATTGGCTAACTAGCTAGTGTCGATATATTTGCCATCAACAACAACAGACTTTCTTTCTCTGCAATCCCGTAACAAATCAGCCCTGTAGTAGAGAGTTTCTTTGACTCAGTCGATCCTATGTGCTGCCTGCCATTAGTCATCACTGTTATTACTAGACTACATACTGATAACATGGTGTCACCCACATCTGTGTAGCTGCCTGCTGTAGTGTATAACCAACAATTTTTGGACATTGTCCAGAAACCATTATTACGCTGATTTTTATCAAAACTTTTTATCTTAAGTATGACCTTTTTAATATTGCTATCAAATAATATAAATATATCATCATGCAGAAATGAGACGATAGCTGCAGGTTTTTCTTTTCCTTTTTTTAATAATACATTTAAGAAAAAAAACATCCTTCCTCAGGAAACATGGTTATTAAGATCTAATCTCAAAATCCTATTATTGAGACAATCCACAGTACAATCTAATTCAAGCTCGGCCTTTCTAGACACACACTGATGAACACAAAGTAGGTGATGTTGCAAATCTTGACTTCTGCACGTTTAAAATAAGCCTGTTTACATAATTACCGGTAATATCAAGGAGCCTTTGTAGTCTTTAGTAATGAGAATTTGAGGCACATCAAAGAAGAAAAATGACAGCAAGCAGTCCCATACTCACTTTTAGGTCTTCTGTTATAAACCGTATATTGTAACTATGTAGACACAACTAATCCTGCTGTATTCTCAGTTTGAATCTGACTGAAGCACCTGTTGTTGTGTCCCAAACAGAAGCACCACTTAAGGTTAGCCTTCCAAATTTTTATTTTGGAGAGACAGTACATTTTGAGCACTCGTGTGTGTGAGCTCTGAGAAAATTAACAAAATGATTAGATCTGGACTTCAGTCTTGATAAATGTGACCAGCAGCTAGTTTAGATCTGTCTTTTCCCTAAAATCTTCTAAAAATATCATTCTGCAGGGCGTCCTTGTGACTCTAAACTGAAGCGTGAACCCTGTAATTGTAATATCACGGACAAACCCAGGACCTTACATGCTCCTTATGTCAATCTTTTCTGTCCATTTCTATGTTGATCCCTTATCAACACTCGTCCGAACAATGGAAAAAGGCCACAGTAGGGTGTAAACACAAACCAGAGCTGCAATACAGGCGAGTTGTACTTATTTTCATGGAGGCAAAAAGGTCACCGTTGATCACAAATTACATTCTTGTTCCTGAAGGATGTAACCCATTACATCCATAATTGGATGAGAAAGTGGAGGCAGATAAATGTTAATTCCCAATTGGAGATCCAGCTGCAACTCCACCCAGTGGCTACTGTAAACGGGTGTGGATGATACTAAAGTTAATGTATATGCTAGGGGCTCACAATATTTCTGTTTGAGTAATCTATCTCCATGTGTATAATCTGGTGAGATAGTAGAGTAAGACATTATTTCTGGACAGTCAGTCTTAAATGTCCACGCCTCTCAGGGGCAGCATTTGCAAAAGTCTTCATTGTGGCCTGGTGACCTGGCCCTTAGTGGTCAAGTCATGCATGCAACTAGCTTGATGGAGGACGGTATTGGAATTGTGTTATTGAAAACCTAGTCTGTCAGGGAACAAGGACGTCTTATGGTACTTTGGGCTGCCGTCCAGCCTTCAACAGTCCGGGATTGTATTTTGTTTTTAAATGTTCCATTCATCTATCTCAACCCATGTTCTACAGGCTTCTGTGCGCAGAATTCAGACGAAGCAGTTCGATACTGGAATATGAATTAGGCCTCTGGTAGATTAAACTAGCTGTCTATCTGCTTGCTGTGTTGACAGTGAGGCAGTGACATCATTAGTGTCTGTGTGTAGAGGAACAAGGTCAGTTTCTTAATCACTTTCTAAATGCTTGAGGCCAAACTGACATTCAACCGGTTTAGATTATAATCTACGAAAAAGAAACACTTGCCTGAGTGGGGTGTCGTATTTGGATCAGCTATATTGTCAGACGTTTATTATGACCTACAACTTGGGTCAGGCCCCATTGTATTTACCATGTGACGTATTTGTAAAGATGATGCCTGCTGAGTGTGTTTTTCGGTCATTACATAGAGGCCTGTATTGGACAAACAAGACTGGGGCAAAGCTACATGATGCAGTATTGTCCCGGTGTCCTGTTTCCACAGTGAACTACATGTTACGCCTCCCCACCTCTACACCCTGTAGTCATTCCTGTGTTACTGAATGAATGAATGAATGAATGAAAGAGATGGTGGATTCTTGATTTTTTTTCTCCCTCAGTATCACAATGAAAACTATGCATTCATGTGTCACATGCGCACCAGAATGAAAAATGATTTGGAGCACTGAGCCTTTTTATGCAAGGGCTGCTCTCTCTGTCAGTACTTGGAAGAAAGCTAGTAATGCAGCCTGGCGATACTCAGAACTGAAACAGTATTCACTGCATGCCAGCAGAAAAGGGGTGATTCTAGTTGCAGGGCCTGATATTTCTACACATGAAATAGTACTTTCTTTAGTACCGTGTTTGCAGATATTATCCAAATGAATTAACCTTTTCTGACCGAACCAAAACGCTTTACCTCATGAGCCCTGTTCATAGTCTTTATTATGTTATCCTACATGTTCTTATCAATGTAATTTAAACAAAGATTTCATTTTTTTTTTTGGATTCCAACATATTGCGCTCCTTTGCTGGCATTGCCAGCACAAACTGAAATGCAGCCTGCATGATACAGTGTGTTGCAGAGGAAAACCATTTATATTCACTGTGTGTTTCTTCACTATAACAAAGTAAGGACTGAGTTGCTGGCTACAGTTGTAGAAGAGTGGGAGACTTTTTTGCCTTCAAAAAGATGACCCAGAGCTGTCTAAATCAAACTTTCATAAAAAAAAAAATAAAAAAAAATGCCAGAGTGCAGTAGTGGAAAAAATAGTACAAACTGTTACAGATGTTGATTCAACTCATTGGTTATTTTCGTGAACTGTCAGTGTTGGTGGTGGTCCACTTCTGTTTTGCTAATGTGGTTTTCCTGTGTGGAGTATCAGTCATCATGACTGGCCATTCTGTATACCAAAGATGTGTCTCCCTTTCTCTCATTTACTATCTTCAATATAATAAACACTCAATAACTGAGTGAGCAGTAAATTCAGCAATTAAACATTAATGAATGCAGCCAAACCAATACGTAACTTTTGAGGCAAATAAAAGAAATAACATAAGCAAATATTTGTGATAAGGATCCCTTAAATTAGTGGGACAGGGTTTGTATGGAGCGTGACATTGTACAGTTTAAAAATAAACTTTAAATTAAGCTTAAACTATGTAATAGTAACTATATCAAACATATCTTTGACACATATCTATGACATTTACTGCAGTGTCTTGTTACACATTGGCCAATATATTGATCGATGTAGCTGCAATCTAATATTGGCCTTTTTTTCCATTATCACAGACGGGTGTGATTTTGTATCTACAAAATGTGACGCATTGCATTGTGGGATTGTTGGCAAACGAGTATACATGCCATGGACACTGTTTTGTTATCCCATTGTGGCACGTTTTTAGGGTACTTCAATGAATTTGGACACTCAAATAAAATGGTGCACGGTCAATGTAGTGCACTAAATAGCAAAATAAGGAAGTGAATAGAGCTGATAAGCCGGGCAAATCGATATACTGATGGCTGTTAGATTGCAGTGTTGGATGCATTGGTGCCTGTTAAGACTCTGATGGAAATTTGGGGGAGCTAAAGTGCAGGCTAAGAACAGCTTTGATGCCTCTACACAGGTGGAGCAGTGATGATGATGATGATGATGATGATGATGACATTATTGGGGTCACTGGTATTGTTGTGCGTTTTTGTTTTCTAACTTCAGCCTGCATTCCTCACCCATGGCCAGAGAGTTTGACAGGACACAGACAGGTCCGGATTGGGGTCAAATCTGCACCTCTCAGCTCAAGGCAGGCACTTCACAATACCAGCCTTGTCTTTCCAGAAAAAGGCCTGCATTATAAGGTTGAATGTCAAGTCTACGCTATGTCAAGGCCCCAGATCACTGGGAACAATTTGGTGCTTAGACGCAGCATCAGCCTGCAAACTAGAAGCCTGATTACACATTTTGTCTGAACAGCAAGACTGACTTACCGCTGAAATTTTAGGATTAGCCCGATGTGTAATCTTACAGCCTCTTGTTTCAGAGAGCCCAGATCTGTTTGTTTGACTGATTAACAGACTAAAAAGGAGCCGGATAAGTAAAGTTTTTAAGCCATATTCAATCTTCATCAAGAAAGGCCAGAATTAAGATGCTAACCATCTTCAATCTAAAGTGTATGGATACTCTTTTTAACAGCAACCCTTAGCTGATGACTTGCATTATGGTGTCCTTCATCAGCTCCTCTTTATTTTGTCTAGTCTGTCTCACAAAACAATAACATGCACAGGGAGGATGTAGGTCAAGAGGTATTTCGGTTTTTACAGGGAAAATTCAGTTCTGTCTTTTTTGCTGTAGTTTCAGTAATGTCTACAGATTACATGCAGTGAGCTCAGACTAGTACGCTGTAATGTCGTGTTTGTCTGCTATACTAGAAAAGACAGATCTTCTTGCAGGAATGTCTTGCATGAACACCATAGTTTGCATTTTGGATCAGCACTATTGGCTGATTCATTTCAGTCTGCTCAGGCAATTTAACGCTCATGTTGAAATTTCATCTTCTGTTACGTTCAGGACAGAACATCTTGATAGTTTTTCATTGAGCATCTTGCATTTTAATATGCTGTATTACACAACTAATACATACATTTTGTATCATTTAATACTGATTATAATAAGAATAACTAGTATTAACTGTGAGCAAGTAGCTAAACATTATGAAATGCAAGGTGCTGTACAAAGACAGATGTAAAACAATACAACAAAAAACAAAACATACAGTACAACAATTATAAACATATTTTACAAAGTAACCTGCTTACAATGTGAGTTTTTTTATTTATGGGCTTTTTAGAAGTAACCATTATCTGATTTTTTTCAAATTATACATGAATCATATGCTCCCAAATTACATCAGTAGGCCTAATCAAAATGTAGAAGACCTGCACCACTGTTGAGCAGAGGCCACCTTCCTTTGTAGACACTTTCCAATGTACCGTATGGATCACATTTGCCTTATTGATTTTCATAATCGATCGCTTGCTTTTCCCCAGTTCTTTTTTTAAATGCAACAAAATTTGCAATTCTGATTTTTACTATCGAATTATTTCACTTTCCTTTCTTGTGTGTAATTATGAGGCCAACTGATCTCAGAGGAACAGAACATGTTCAGCTCTTTGCAAAACAGCAGCGCTTTCTCGTAGTGTGCAGTATCAGCGTGTTGTTGTCACATTGTATTAGATGTTCTCTTAGATGGTCCCAGTAAAGGGTTTAAATTTCTTCTAATCTCATAATTTTGATTACAGTGATAAAAGTCTGACAAATTAAACTGTTCAGACCCAGCTCCCCTTACAGACACAGTGCACATGTCAGTGGCAGGTGTATAAAATGGATATACCGCTTAGTTAGTTAACACTTGCTGTTGTATACATACTGTAGTTCTCAATCATAATTCCTGCTCCACCCCACATATCAGTTTTAGTTGTTGAAGCATTTTGCCTGTCTTCTTTGAAGGGGGAAATGTGACCCGTGTGTCTGCAGAGAGAAGAAGTGTTGATAAAATTGCCACAACCAATGCGAGCTTGTCGAAGTGCAGCATCTGAAATTACAGTTGGCATACTTGTATCCATTTTTTTATTTTCCACAGCATTTTTTGGGAGAGAACTGTGCAACCATGAGCTATTCTGATTTCAAACTGATGGGTTGTATGTCTGAATCGATTATAGAGTAGAATCCAGTAGGAAAACCACTTTTATTCCATGAGAAAGGGATACTTGCGCGATTTAGCACAATGTTAAACAAATCCAAGGGGTAGAATTTTCTGCCCTGCGTTTGAAGCTCAGATTTGTTTCTCTCATAATCCAAGTTAAAGTAGATGTGCTAGAGTCAGGTCCGTTCAGTCTATTTGCTTGTGTGCCGCAGTGGACATTTAGGTGCATTGTTATAGAATACTGTTGTATGATTACCTGACAACACATTTATCATTTATAATATTTAACGAAATGAGTTTGTCCTTTGGCTAAACCCCCACTATCACGCTTGGAGCATCATGTTGGGTAAAAATTGCTGAGGGCCAGATTTCTCTTTTAGCAGGTGAGGCTTATCAAACATTAAATTACATACAGAGAAAACATATAAGTTATCTGATGGATAACAAGAAGTCTCAACACATCAGATTGGGGATTGGACTCGAAATGAGTTTTAACTCACCTCAGCTTGTTATGAATCAGCAATGTGGTCAAAAGTAAAACAGTTGTGTTTTGGGGGGAATGGCAAGTCACAGTTACTGGCTTCAATACGATGTGTAAAAGATTTCAGTTAAGACTGTGGAAAAAAAAAGGGGAAGGAGTAGATTAACAAGGGTTTGAAGGCTTGGAGTGTTTCCATAATATCATTTGTGTATTTTAAGGCTGATTTACTTTTCTGCTGTTCGTTTGATGTTTATGGAAGTGACAACTTGTGTGTAGTAGTTGTTACAGCTAATCAATGTGATGTCAGTATGAAGACAGTTGTTATGGAAACTGTATTTTGGTTTAGCAGCTAAAACAGTGTACTTTTGTCTCGAGTATTACACAAAAGGTGATATGTCAGATACTGTTTTAATAGTTTCACTACATAGACGTCTGTATTGAGTCTCATGTTTGTATTCCTCTCTCTTTCTTTTTTAGGGCGTACTCCCTAGTTGACTCCAGCCAGGTGTCCACCTTCCTCATCTCCATCCTTCTCATCGTCTATGGCAGCTTCAGGTGAGTATCACTAAGTGAATAATCACTTCAGCTGTTAAGAGGAGAGTGGACAATGGCAAGAGCATGTCTTGTTTGCCACATGAGGAAGGACCTAAAACCCAAAAGTACGAGTCTTAAATAATAGTTAAAGTCACTTTTGCTGCGCCACATAATAAAAGCCACTCTTATGTTTTCATAAGCTTTTGCCCTCCATGGTCATGTAAGATTTTCCTATTTTAGGTCCCAGCCTGCAAGAATTTATGAACCTAAAGAAAATATGTTTTGTTTGGTTTCTTATGGTAAATATGTGAAAATGATGAATGGGTTTCTTCTAGTTAATGTAAGTGAAAAACACTAGTGGAGGCAGGCTCTGTCACAGTCCCAGTGTACCCGGTGTACTGTAGGCGTAATGGGATTTGGGTGCATTTTGTGTATCGAAAGAATCTACAGTCCTGCACCTAATGGTGTTTTGATTGATTTAGTTGCATTAGGATATTGACCAAAACACATTTGTTTTAGAGGAGTCTTATGATCGGGTAAATGGAGTTCATAGAGTTTGATTCTCAGGCTGAATTGAGAGGTATGTTTTGTTGATCCACCTGTTATTGGATTAAGATGCAGAATCAATCGGGTGTAAACTACTGTATATCTGCTTAAATGTGGGCTTTTGATGCAAACCGTCTTAATGTGTTAATATAACGAGGTAGAGAGGACGCTGCCAATATGATGCTCCATCCTTAGGATGGCAGGAGAACAACACATCAGACAAAAAATAATGTTTGGGGCACGTTATTGGGTGAAAATATGAGTAAATTGATGTCTAAGGGTTCTACTCTTAACGCTCTAAATTAGATGTTTCCAGTCGGACCTTTTTCCCAGCAGACATTTTGAGTTGTCATAGTCGGAAAAGCACAAGTGTTACTAATAACATTAACAATGGCTATAATGTTCTATTCAAGTGTCCCAGGAAGTCATGACAATGCGACTGTGAGGCAACATGCACAATACCAGGACCCTGAAACTGAAGCAGATAAATGAATTCCAGCCATAATTAATTTAATTATTTAGACATATTTACACACACATCTTTATGAGCATGTCTATGACTGACTGTGTTCAGGACTGTTGAAGTCTGATGTGAGCAGGAATAAATATATATTTTAAGATAAATATTTTATGGCTTGATGTGAGTGAGACTCTTTTTTTCAGGTTTCGGTATAGAGCCTCAGTTCAGCTCAAGTTCACGGACCTCCCACTCTCTGCAAAGTTTAGCCATCAATTCAACATTTCACCCAAACTTTTCAGACTGAATCAACAACAAAAAAAGAAAGGAAGATTTATTTTTTCAAACTCAAGAAAAAATTGAGTCATCTTCCATTGACAGAGACATTTAAATGCATAAGAGCCATCACTTCTCAGGAGTCGTAGTCTCTAAAACATTCACTCATATCAACAGTTTACACGCTTTTGCAATTCTGATTGTTGAGTCCAACTCACTCTCCTGCTCTCTGCCCCTTCCTCTCTGTCTCTCCCTCCCTCCCTCCTGCAGGTCATTAAACATGGATTGTGAGAATCAGGAGAAGGATAAAGATGGTAACCCCACGACAACAGGGGGTTTCAATAACAGCAACACAAACAACAGTGCGTGTTTCGGACATGGCAAGACCTGAAATATACAGACAAAATGTTTTTGTCTTTTACAAGTAATCGCTTATCATTTTTTTGTGTTTTGAAATCCTTCTCACTTTGATGTTTGTGTTGCTTTGCAGGTATTCAGACTATAGACTCCACACAGGCCCTTTTCCTGCCCATAGGAGCCTCTGTGTCTCTGCTAGTCATGTTCTTCTTCTTTGACTCTGTACAGGTGGTTTTCACCATCTGCACTGCAGGTAACTGTTGCTCTTGAACATCCATGCCTTGGAAGTACTATAACAAGGCTTTCACATTTCTGTTCAGTGGTTACACACTGGGGAAGGCCTCTTATCTGCGTTGATTATTGAAACTGGGAAGACCATTAGCTGCCCCATTACGCTGACAGAAAAGGACTGGAACAAGCAGTCTAGGTGTATTAGTCGTTTGGGCTCACTGCTGTGCTTTGTTCTTCTCCTCAGTTCTTGCAACAATTGCATTTGCATTCCTCTTGTTGCCAATGTGCCAGTATCTGACCAGACCCTGCTCCCCACAGAACAAGTAAGGAGACCATGTAGAGTCTTTGTGTCTTTGAATTTGTCGTTTTCCAAACTGCTCCATGCTGTTTTGTTTGTCTTCTACCAATATTTATAAAGCTCTGTGATTCAGCGTATTCATAAATCCACCTCTTTCTCGATTAAAACTGAACCTGTCTGCAATGCTTAATACTGGGAGGCAGTAGGAAATATATTTTGTTCTTTGGGTGCACTAGGCCTTTAACATGTATCATGTATCTCACTTACTGCGTACAAATAATTTTGAATAGCCTCTGGGCTCGGCTGTTTCAGTCTCAAGCCATAGTAAAGCACAAAGAATCACCAGCAACACAACCCACCTACTCAATAACCAATATGAACACCTCCTCTCTAGTTACAGATTCAGAGCCTCCTATCTGGTTTCAGTAAACCTTCGTCTGCTTTACAGAGCCAGTAATAATGTAATCACTAACTAATGTTAGTGTTAACATTTGTTTTTAATAATTATTTCAGTGTTCTCTTATATTGGTCAATATTACCTTGGGGATAATGACACTGATCCTAGATCAGCAGTTGAATGCAACCTTTGCCTCAAGTTTATTTGAATGCATTCGTATTAGTTATACTGCAGGGGAGAACAGGGTGAACACTAATAATGGAATCCTAAAGTGTTCATTTATGCGGTCTATCGTTTGCTATAGTCCTTAAAACTCAGTGTTGTCCCGTTGTCTTCTGCTTTCTCCTAAAAGTCATCAGAAACGAGCATTTGGTCGCTTTTTTATTTTATTTTATTTTAAAAACCCTCCCCGGGCCCCTCTAGCAGGTCTGTGTATTTCTCTGCTCACCTGATTGACCCCTAACCAGTTTGCATGCCCGTCATTGTTTAGGTTATATCTCAAATACAGGCTGCACAGTCTACATTTAGCATATTTATCATTCATGCATCCCAGGCCCCTTGTTATTTCCCGTCTGCCTTGTTCATATAGCCACACACGTGTCTCTGCTGGCCAGATCACAAATCTGATTGCGAGCCGTCTTGCAAATCAGGGTCGGTGTCACTCCAGTCCAGAAGGAGTCCTGAAGCTGTTTGGTAACCAAACAAAAACTCCAGAAGAAGAATGACTTCTGCACTTTAGAGTTTAGCTAGCTAGCATCTATGCATAAACTACTCAAGTACATGGAAGAATCGTTTTTATGAATTACTAATAACTCTCGCTCCGCTCCCTCACCTACACAGATCAACGCTCTCTCACACTAGTTGTTCTTTGCACTAAGTATGCAAATATTGCTCAAGGCTAAAATACAGTGTATCAGCCTATAATTGTTTACTGTATGTGTCATGCTTTCTTATGAATAGTTCTGTGTGATTTAGACAAGAGTGTCTCTTATTTGTCTTATTTTACAGGATTTCTTTTGGCTGCTGTGGGCGTTTCACTCTGGCTGAGCTCCTGTCCTTCTCCCTCTCCGTTATGTTGGTGCTCATCTGGGTGCTGACTGGACACTGGCTTCTCATGGACGGTGCGTCTTTCTGTCATGACTGTAGTGTCAGTGTCTCTCCATTCACCAGAATTCACAGATAATAGTCCTGCAGCGGGTTGTGTACCATGAGGATCCAGAGATGAGAAATATCAGCACATAATGGTCATACTTATTAGACAATGAACTGAAGTGGTTTTGGAGAGGTTTTGTTAGCATAGCTGCTAATGTTAATGCTACAAAGTAGAAGAAATTAGTTCAGCCATTCCAATCTTCAATGTCTGGACAAAATTAAGTTTTCTTTATCTCCTGGGGAAGAAGGAACTTGACATGACTCGCACAATATGACGCTTTAGCAACACTATTTCCAGGCTCTTACTGCAGTGTGCTGCATGCTAATACAGAGAGAATACACTCACATTAGTGAAGTGCTATATAAAACACTGCAAACTGGTCTTGATCAAAGTTGGTATTTTAGTGAAACACTGACGAAGCAGAGAAAAGCGTGTGGGTGTGTGCTCTTCTTTTATTTGACCCAGTTGACTTCAATAATTTGAAGCATATTTTGGCAGTTAACTTAAGTAATGTGGACAACGCAGTGCCCTCCGTCACCATCACACTTGGTTAGAATAAATGCAACAATATACACACTACAATTAACATGTGAAATGCAGCCATTATAATAAACGAATAGTTTTATTGACACAAATCTTCTGTGCATGAAAACCCTGCCATGTTTAAACTCAACTCCAGCTGGTGTCTTATCAGGTCACACCTCATGCACCCAAAAGTGAATTAGGACATGAGCAGAGACATTTCATCAGAATAGTGTGACGAATTAATTAGGCCTGTGTGCACAGTAATTAATGTTTCTTAAATAAATTTGCTAAAATCAGTTCCCATATTGCTATTTCAGCTCATTTCCGCTAAAACGTGAAACTGTGTTTTTAATGATCTTGTGTGTTTCCTCCCCGCAGCTTTAGCCATGGGCTTGTGTGTCGCCATGATAGCCTTCGTACGGCTTCCCAGTCTGAAGGTGTCTTGCCTGCTGCTGTCAGGACTGCTCATTTATGACGTGTTCTGGGTAAGATACGCTCCCATCCAAAACTTCACCCCCATCACAGCTGACATACAACTCACTGTCATGAGATGCAGCAAACAGACTGTATATACAAGGACACACTCATTTAAAAAATGTCCACAGTTATTACCCCTCTATCCAACTTTATACAAAACAGTAATGACTCAGCTTGTGAAAGCCCTTACATTCTATCTCTTTGCCAGCTACGTTATTTGCTGCTTAGGATGTGATGCATTTTACGTTTTCCAGCAGCAGTGTGTTTGGAAGAAACTGGGTAGTTAGCATTGACGCTGAGAGCCACCTACAAAATTCAACCTTCAGAAACAGAAATGAACCAGAAGAGGAAGGCAAGCATGCTAGAAAGGACTGCAGGTGTCTCTCTGAGCCAAAACTAGGATGAACGTCACTATTTCCTCTTGATAAATTAAAAACGTTTATGTCTCCTTTTACCGCCACTGGTGGATTTAGGTGTGGTTTTATCAGCACTATCTGGCATTGTCCCTTCTTTTGGATCAGCGCCTGCAGTGGCCACTTAACAGCTCCAGTGTCATCAAAGTCAAGGGGAGCCAGTATCTCATGAATGATGATTTTATTATGATGCATCAGTAGGTTAGTGAGTGACAGAGGCGGGAAGGCATGATCTTATCTGAGTTGTTTGATGAACTGCAGTGTGTATTTTCCATTATTTAATTAAACCACTGAACATCAGCAGATTAGATCTCAATCTGAGGGTAGTTGAGCTCAGGGGGATCTATGCGCACCTGGCTGCTTTCGATGTATTATCTGTTTCATTCAGATAATAGGTTTGCTCAAATAGTTGCTGCCGTTACTTCTTACAAAAGATTAAAGATGAGTAACATTGTCGCTTGAAGAAGGAAAAAACGCCTACGAGAAATGTTTCACTTCCTTTCACAAAGAAATGCCACATTTAACATTTAACTTTAAACAAATGTTCTGCACACAAAGTCAAACAGAGCCAATCATAACGGACACTGCACAACAAACTGCCTCTGGTGATGTTCCACCAGTGAGCACATTTTCATTCAGAAGCTCTCATCTTTACCATATTGGACGCCTAGCAACCTGCCGGCACACCACTGCCTTCAGTGTTATTTCCCCACTGACAGTGGCCATTTGTGTTCACAATAAAGTTATAACAGACAAACCTCAGATGAATAGGATAAGTGATTGAGTCTACTTGGATATAAATCAGGTGTACAGGCAATGTAACGGCAAATTGCAGCAGCAGAACATTTGGTGATTTATAATCTAGAGCTGAAACTATCAATGTGAAATAAATATATTTATAATTAATCAAGTTATTCAAATCTGGCTACATCTTCTCAGAAATGAGGGTTTCTTTCTTTTCTTCATGTGATTATATATTGAATAGTTTGGAGTTTGATGACAGTTGGTCAGACCAGATATTGGGCTCTGGTAAAGTGGAATGTGACTTTGTCATCATGACTAAAATCCTCCTGTTTCCCTCCAGGTGTTCTTCTCAGCCTACATCTTCAATAGTAATGTGATGGTCAAAGTTGCCACCCAACCTGCTGAAAATCCCATAGATGTTCTGTCCAGGAAGCTCCACTTGGGGCCGGGGATGGGCCGTGACGTCCCCCGTCTCTCCTTACCTGGCAAACTGGTTTTTCCCAGGTAAGACTGGTGTAGCCAATGCTGTGTGTGTGATATTTACACATTCACTCAGGATACAGGACTCAAAACGTTCAGACATTTATAGTCAGCAGAGGACTGAACGATTTTGGTGATCCCCTGACTTTTCATCTAGGGCCACAAACAGGTCAAAATGTCCATTTATTCCCTAACGTAATGGATCATGCTCGATCAGAACTGTAGTGGGAAAATACAACACATCCCTGAAATTCCCACGACAAGAACTAGTTCGTTGTTGTCTGAGCCAAGTAAAGCTGACAGAATACAGCGCAATGATAAAGGATACTATAGATTTAAACCAACTCAAACAATGTATAGCTGAGCCTGAGAAGCTGAGTCTTGCATAAAATGCTCACTGCACAGAGGATTTTCTTTTTTCTGGTGTCACCCTCAGGCCCCACTAGTTGTTTCTCCATTTTTCATCCATCCAACAATTTTGTTTTCTGCTGTAATGAGCTTTACAGCCTCACAGGGCGGCGAGCATAGCTGTAAACCTTTTGTTCAGATTTGACATCTGATCAGGACCTGCATTTGGTAAAGAAACAAGTAGTGGAATACAAATACTTTTGTTGTACACGACTCAGTAGTGTACATGTTTCCAGTGTTTCTGTGTTTTGCCATTCCAAACGTATATCTATTTCTTTCCCATCCGTGCAGTTCCACAGGAAGCCACTTCTCAATGCTGGGAATAGGAGACATCGTGATGCCGGGGCTGCTGTTGTGCTTCGTCCTGCGCTACGACAACTACAAGAAGCAAGCAAACGGGGAAGTCCCAGGGCCTGGTAACATGTCCGGACGCATGCAGCGAGTCTCCTATTTCCACTGCACTCTCATCGGATACTTTGTGGGTAAGCAAGCAATCGATGGACAGATGGATGTAAAAGGTCAAGGGTTTTATTGTTTCAGCGTTAGTATATTTGGAGGTGATAGATGTAGTCTTGAAGCAGGCTATAATCTTTCAGAAAGTTAACTTTGAATGTCAAGCTTCCCATCTTTTCTCTTTCAGGGTTCTTGAGCGCACTTTTTAAAGCATTTGTTATGTGATTGATGATGATGTGACTGTGTGTTCAGGTCTGCTGACTGCCACTGTGGCCTCCAGGATCCATCGTGCTGCTCAGCCCGCTCTGCTCTACCTGGTGCCCTTCACCCTGCTGCCTCTGCTCACTATGGCCTACCTGAAGGTACGCTGGCTGGATGTTACAGCAACAGTCACTTATTTACAAGACATGAAAATTCAGCTGTGGCAGTTTGCATTTCCTACTTACAAGGGTTACGTTTTTCTTTACAACTGTAGAACTTAAGCAAAAACTCAAGCAAAGGACATCTTAACTGTTCCTTGCCAAAAAGGAGAGCAGGATAAAAATTACAGCTGGATTCCACCTGCAGTTTCTTTCAACAGTGCAGTTTATCTTATTGTTGACTAATTCACACATACTTTCAATTAATGGTCACACATCCTGTTGATTTTCTTCTGACGAAGATGTTTCATGTAATAAAATGGTCATAAATTGTGGAATTCAGAACACAGCAGATGAATATTAATATAAAAAGTGGCTCCTTTGGGAATGTGTTTCATTACTTTCCTGATCTCACAGCTTAGCCTTTTTTTTTCCTTTTATTTTTAGATGAGGCAGTCGAGTCACTAGACAGCCAGTCATCAGTGACCTATTGTCCGATGAATAATTATTCAGGGAATTTTAGAAAGCTAAAAACAAAGTTTGCGGCAAGTAGAATGAAAGACAGTGTGCACAGGAGCATGAATGGTAGAGAGTTAGTTATTTTTACTTCAATAAAAAGTGGAACAAAAGTTTTGTTGGCTGATGATGCATCAGGAAACATTTGATTCAACACTCATGACTCCAAACTGGTGTCTCTGGCCCACAGGGGGATTTGCGGCGCATGTGGTCCGAGCCCTTCCATACCAAGACCAGCAGCTCCCGCTTCCTGGAGGTATGATGCACCCTGGGACAAACGACCAGCACGGGGAGGACTGCGGATCCTTTACCTTAATTAGAGGGAAGGAGAGAGGGCGCACTCACAGTGAGGCCATGTTGTCATCACTTGTTCATGCTTTCCGCCAATCTTCTGTGAAAACCCTCAGAAGGACACCAGTGTGTGGATCACAACGCCCCAACACGACTCATCTTTGGTCCCTGCATCCCGTTTCATCTCCGCTTCCTCTTTTTCTGTTTGTTTCCTCTTCATTATAGCACATCCTGTCTATGCTGTTTTTGTTCTGGCCCCCTTGCCTCTCTTTTTTTCCTCTTTCCCCTCTTCTATAGTTGGTCTCATTTGCCACTTCCCGTTCCATTCGTCAGGCCTCTTGTGTCTGCGTTTTCCTTCTTTCTCTGCGTCTTTAATTTTCTCTGCATCTCTGTTTGTCACCGACTCAGATGAACTCGAGGGCCAGGCCTCCTCCCCTTTTTGTGGACTTAGGGTTGTGAGACACGGCTGGGGTTTATATATATTTTTTTAGCATTGTCGTGGTCATTATTATTATTAATATTATTATTATGGAACGATTTAAACAAACTGAGAAGAGGCGGAGTGTTGCAGTGGCACAGGACAGTCCTCGGGAGCAGCGACACAGTAAAGGAGAAGAGTCTTCCCCCTCCATCCGTCTCCCTCTTTCTCCCCTGCTTCCTTCATCTGTCCCATCACCCCCACCACAATGGCTTCCTCCCAGTGCTCCCGCCCCTCCTCCAACACTCCCTGTGAGCCCCACCCTCCTCTCTGTTCATCTGCTGTCCCCATTCCCCGCCCTCACAGATAACTATGTATTTTATTTAGAAAAGTTTTATTCTTGGCATATACAGAAATGATGCATTATAAATTGTTAAGCTGCCCCCAGCGTTTGAGGGGCCGCTTCTATTTGTATATATGTGTATTTGCGGTATCTTGAGTTTGTATTTGTGTTCGGGAGCATGTTGAATAGGGTGGGAAACTGACGCCAGCCAACAGCCGAATTTTGGTCAATTTTTGGCTTCCAGTTGTGTCGAGTCGACTGGTGAGCATCCATCATTAGAGGTTGTTTTCTAAAGTTTGTTGGCTTGTGTAATAGAAATGTAGCTGATGGATTTTTTTTTTTGGGGGGGGAAAAAAAACATCTGCAGCGGTGGCTTGTTGATAAAAAAACGTTAGTTTCCTGCTCTAGTGTTAATGTGTGTGTGTGTGTGTGTGTGTGTGTGTGTGTCTGGGAGAGCGAAGAGTGAACGGTTGTTTTACTTGGTTTTAATTTGAAATCATGAACATGTTAAAAACCGTGACAATAGTCAGGTTTCCATTGAGCTGGGCGTGTTGGATCAAACTGTCATCAACACATGACATGTCTAATGGAAACAGTTTGTGTCTAACTTGTAAAAAACGTACAGAAAACCCAACAGAGGGTCAAGTTTCTTTTTATCAGTCTTTCTGCGGACAGTTGGCAATGTAAACAGTGTTTTTTTTTTTTTTTTCAAATAAATGAATGTTGAATTAATTTTAAGGTATACTATGTTACTTCTCATCCTGAAACCACATCATACATCATGCTGGGTTTTGTACAGAGTTTCTCTGGTGCACATCCTAAGTGTGCACCTTATTTAATGGCAACAAGGAAACACTAAATGCATCTTATTTCAGCTTTCACAAGTCTATAAATGTCATGAGCATGATGATATCAGATCAGTTTTTATATGTTTTGACAAAAGACAAAAGTCAGTGGAGCAGCACAACAGCACATCTCATCTGAACTTTGTAAATGTCAGTGTTTCACCTCAGTCGATGAAGACCTGACTATTGTGAAGGTTTGGACTCAAAGCCTGGAGATGAGGGTCAGTGGGATATGAAGACGTACTGTGGTTAGATTCACACGTAGTTAGAGATAAAGGGTTTCTCTGGGTTGACGGTTAAGTGTGTGTGCGTGTGTGTGTGTGTGTGTGTGATCAAATAACAAAGTCTGTTTGGACCTAGGGAGGAGAGAAAGTTAAGCCCTTGAGAAACTGAAAATGGAAATTTAGAAATTAAAGCTAACCCATAGGATGTTTTGATGTCACCGTTTGGTCCCTGACAGTCTTCTTCTTTTTTTTTGTCCTTCCGCGTTTTTTGTGGTGCTTGTGAGTTAATATCTAATGTATACTGGAAATACGTGTGAGTGAGTTGGAGAGACGCACGGACGACGCAGTTTGCCGGCTTTTTGTTTTTGTTTTTTTACTTTTTTTATGCTATCTGGCCGCGCATGTTAAGTGTACAGTGTATCATTTCTCAGACTGCATCAACAGGGCTACTGCAGTTTTGAGTCTCTGCTGGCCGACACGGAGGCACTGGACCTAATGAGCTCGCCCACGCAGAGCAGCGTCAGCGGGCGGGACAAAGGCTGCAGGTCAGAAAGACTGCGATTGGTCAGCTCTGACCTCTGACTGATATTATGACCTGAATGCTGTCAGGTCGGGACGTCCAACCTACCGCTCGGTGCAGTCGTCTAAAGTCAGACATGGAACCACAAACCCCCTTCACCTCTTCATGGACATGGCAAGAAAATATATAGATTTATATACATATATATATATATACATATATGTGTGTATATATACATACATAAATAATTGATGACGATCATGGTGATAACAACAAAAAGGTTTTGGTTTTTTTTTATAGAAAATGAATTTCTTTTTACCCCCTTGTTTTTTTTTTTTCTTTAGTGCTTTAGTTTTTTTAATTTTTCTTTCCACCTCTTCTCCCCTCCAGCAGAGGCCTCCAGCTCTGTTGGTGCATTGATATGCAGGCTGAATGGATTCTGTATAGAAAAATGGTGAATAAATAAATTAAGAACTGTGTAGTGAAACATGAATCCTGAAGCCCTCGATCTAAAACACTCCTTTGAACCCCTCCCTCTGCCCCCTCCCCTTCTTTCCCACCTCGTTCAGGATTCTGCTGTAAATAAACATGACTCTAACTGTAACGCCAGAGTGTCGTTTTCTTTGGGCTGCCTGTTTATTTAAGACTTAGTTGTGTCTGTTTTTGAATTGAGAAGGACAGGCATTTTTGAAGTTTAAAGCTTTCGGTTTAAATAAAAAAATAAAAAAAATGCTATATTGTTATGAACCTGTCCTCTTGACCTCTTTCATAACAATATGGGATGGCAAGAAGACTTCATACTTCATATCTTACACTTTTTTATTCTTTTATACTCCATTAATTTGACATCTGTACTGTCACTGGTTACTTTTCAGATCACGACTCTACATGAAAACTCACTATAAGGTTATCGAATACATCGCAATTAGACTCTAGATTAAGCCAGTGGTTCCCAACCTTTTTGGCGTGTGGCCTCTCAGTGTAGCTCAGACACCTGCATGCTTCAGATGTCTGAGTTGTTGGTGATTCCACTAAAGAGAGATTTCTCCTCTAAACTTCTCAGATGGTTTCATTTAAATAATTGTTTCAGACCCTAAGAAAAGAAGAAAATAGAGAAAACTCTTACTAAACTTGCGTAATAAAGCTGTTTTTTTCTTCTTTCCTCTCCTATTTATTATGTCACAACCTCCCTGATTCATTTTGTGGGGTTCCTACTCTTACACTGGGAACCACTGAACTATTTAACAGTATATAAAGTAGAAGCTCCAGCTCGAGCAGCTCCAACTGTAACGTGCTGCCTCCACATTGTTGCAGCAGTATTGACATATTTAATAATACATGACGTCTAATAATCTCATATATAATAACTGTGCCAGTCAGTGATCTACAGAATCTGCTTCCCTGCAGAACGAATACTTCTACTATAAGTAACTTAAGTACATTTGCTGACCTTGGTACTTTTACTTAAGTAGGATTTTGACAGCAGGGCTTGTCATAGAGTATTTTTACATTGTTTATTGGTACTTTTACTCAAGTAAAGGATCTGAATACTTCTCCCACCACTGCTGTTATTAAATTTCCTCAACTTCCATCAAGAACTGTTCAATCCAACTTGACAATGTCATGAAAAACATTCATCTATGGACAATGTTCAAAAACACTGAGATAACTGACCAAAGTAAAAGCTTTTGAAGAATCACCTCAATACTTTCAGTGAATTTTAGTCAGTCCATTACTGAAAATAATAATAATAATACTTTCCTTCCTTTCCTTCTGTTAGTTTTGGGGAAACAAAGACATTGCCGTTTTTTTGTATCACAATGACCCATAATATCCACATCATAACCTCTAATATGGCTGAGGTAGATGTCAACCACACCAGCGCTGTCAGTAAAAACCAGAATCATCAGCATCTTTTGTGGCTCCAAGAAGCTTTGATTAACTCTCACTTAGCTTCGCTGGCAGAATGGAAACCAGATTCGATTTGCTTTGTCAAATGAATATGTTTAATATGTATAAGGCTCGTTTGAAATGGTGTGAAAGGAACGTCTTTTGTCTCTGTGGCATCTTATTATCAACAATAGTGCCAAAGACAAATAATTTCTGCATTTGTTATTTGACTTTTCTACTGAAATACAAAGTATTCCTTACAAAAATAGGGCTGAAAGCATGTTTTTAATCCTCTACTTTTCCAATGAAATATGAGAGTTATCACATCAGCATGAATTTGGAGAAGCCAGACAACATCGGCATCTTTCCTGCCTCAGTTGAAGGTGTCATCTGGCCATTTGTACAAATCTGTGCAAATTCAGCTTCCTCCAGCAGATGGCGACACAGCACAAATATCTGACAGCACTGCCAGAGAAGTCAGAAGTATGAAAGGCCTGATGTAGTAGTAGTAGTCCTGTTCACCTTATGAGGATCTCAACCAATAGAAAGAGCAAATTTTCCAAACCAACCATCTTTGAGCAGCACTGCAGTGTCTTTACAGCTGAATGTACGCGCAGACAAACCACAACAGTATAAAGTTCATATTCTCACGGTCGCAGATACAGAACAATAAAAGAAAGAAATCACTCCTTGATCGGGCAGTTAACTGAAATGAAAGGCATGCTCTCATCACAGTAAGGTAATTGGTTCCTGCAGGGGAGCGATCTCGTGAGCCTTTCATGGGAAAATGGCTGCCTCAATGACAGACCAAAGGCGCTGAGTCAAGAGTTTATAGTGAGGCTGCTGCTGCTGAAATGCTGAGTTCCTCTCTCTGAGCTTGGACTCTACTTGTATATGCAGTGGATACGAGGCCTTTTGTCTGTCTGATTGACTTTAGCTGCTCAGTGATAACACGTCTGTGGACAATAAAAATGACAAATATGGGATAAATGCTTGGATATGAACGAGTCCGGGATGAAGACCAGCGTAAGGAATTACGCTTCTTTTTCTGGAAAATGTGATTAAACTCATTGAGCAAATCCATTTTGCCTCTCAAGAAGAGCCGGTTTAATGAAAAGATGTCATGAATACTAATCTTATTGTTGATGTTTGTTACAGTTTCTCATTTTTCAGTGCTTCAGTATTTAGAGCTCACAGACGGACAGCCTGACCTACTGACTGCCTGCCTGCTTCACTGATGGATGTGTGAAGTGGACAGTGGGGGGATGAATGAGGAGCAGGACACTGGTTGGGATGGCTGGCGGGGGTTGGGGAAGGTCGGTGGGGTCAAGGCAGGCAGGGTCCACCCCCTCTTCACCTATTGGCCAGACTGGCCAGCGGGTCCTGTGCAGCTTTGAAGCCCTGAAGTGGACAGAATTCCACCACGGCCATGGGGATTGTAGCAGGTCATTTGTAAGAAATTTTGGCGAGATGGTCCTAAAAATGGAGAGGTTGGCCCACGCTTGGAATGCAGGGTTTTGTATTTAGAGGCGCTCGCAGGGTCCTCTCCTATTGATCCTGAAATCACAGATGGGCAGGTGATCAGGGAGCCTCAATTAGCCAGAAACTGCTGCAGAAATCAGCTCTGGTTCTAATTTAGAGGGACAGTAACTCCCTCTCCGTTTTCTGTTGATTTGCAAGTCAGGCTTGAATTTAGAGAATATTTTCTAGTATATGTTGAATTTGCACATGAAATAAACAATAGGAGCATTAAATCTATGTGCAGCTGCTGCTTTTTTTCCCTTTAACACTTTTAACCTTATTGGTCTGTTTTAAACTCATTCTGTGCAGCCAAACATCAAAAGACTTTATTTTAAAATCTAGTGGAGATCCCAAAGTTTCTAAAAGTACCAAAAATGTCTGTATAATGGCTGAAATGTGTATAGAATTATGCAAATAATTCATTTTCATGACATGAGGTAACCACAGAAAACACTCAACACAGAGCTGCTACTGTCAGACAGAGTGGAATAAGAGGATTTTTCCAACCTTAAAGCTTCATAAAGGGAAAAAGAGGAAATGTTTAAGGGGTTGACTGCACTTCCAGGATCCCGTACCTGCACAACACATTAAACACATCATACAGTGGTTTTACCTCTTATCACAGCAGCCAACGTCTAACTGGTGAATATATAACTGAGAAAAGGTCATAATAAATTTCAGAGTCAGTAGCACATGAAGTCAGCCAGTGCAGGTAATTTAAAAAGTGCTGGTATTTATTGGCGGTGGCCCCTGCTCATGTTAATGGCAGAGAGGTCCCTTCCCCTTCTTCTTCTTCTTCTGCTCTCTCCCAACCAGGCATTCCAGGCTTGTTTAAATAAGGCCTGCCTGCCTGCCTGCCTGCCGGCCTGGGCGCGGGTGGATTCCCCTCTGGCCCTTTGCCCTTTGACCTGAAGTGCATTCCGTATGTAAAGTGAGGAATTCCTCTGAAGTTCAGTTAATGGGGTTGAGTTTTTTTTTTTTCATCCTTTGGACTCTTGCTCATGCACTCGCCCAGTGGAGGTGGAAAAACAAGCTCGATGTACACGTATCAGGCGGCTCTGGTTTGGTATGAAAGAGTCGACGTCTCTCTCCAAACCTCTGTAATAATCCTCTGGGATCATGACTAATTGATTTAATGGAGGATATTGTAGTGTGAAAGTGTGAGGAAGTAGACTTTGTTTGGCTCTTCCATTGCTGCAACTCTGTTGGTGGAGGAATATGTTGGCTGTTTTAATTAATGAAATGATCACTGTTTCATATGGAGTCAAAGGGTTTTTTGTGGAGATTTCTTTATCTGAATTGAGGGTTTAAGTAGAGGGTGTTGTTTGCCACATTAACAAGTGTGAAATCACAAGTTGTTATGTGCAGAAGTTTTTCTGTTTTCCAGTTTAATTTTCTTTCTACCTTTTTCCTACATTTATACACTTTTGCCTTTTTGCTTCCTCCTCTGAAGCTCAACTTGGAACATCAGAAACACCAGGCAAAGTTATTTTGCAATCTGTTAGTGAATGGAGCAGTAGTTTCGTTTCTCATTTTAATTTGAGGGGTTATGAAAAGCACGAGACACAAAGCAGTAGGGTTAAAATGTCAACAATTCCCATAAATTGGTTTTATAAAAAGACAATCTTTAACCTTTGTCATCAGCTTTACTTCCTTATTGTTTCTTACACAGACCTCACTGCTGTACTACATGTGTAACAAGAATAACTTATTTTCTTTAAAATATTTTTTTCTTCTCTTCTGACCTCATTAAAACACAAATCTATAGAAAAGTATTAAAGTGATAAACCCTCCCTTTGCTACAATCTGGGCCTGAGCATTTGATGACGGAGACAAACTACAAAAATGACCATAAACGACTGCTTTTACACGAAATAAAGAAATATTTCATGTCATGAATGAACAAATATATGTTCCTTTAGTTTGCCAAAAAGTAATTCTACATAGTGATGTTACTTATGAGAGGTTTAACTCTCTGGCAGACCGCTTATGTTAACTGTTATAAAACTCCAACAACAGAACTCAAAATGAGATGTATACCCTGCTTTCAACACCAATCACAGATATAGAGCACATGAAAATCTGCTGTATTTATATATATATATCTTTTACAGCTGTAATGTGGCATTTTCTGCAGACTTCTAAATGTTTCATTAGTTCAACAAAAGTCTTGAAGTATCCAGCTGATACGACTCTCCTGTGAATGTTTGTTTGAGCTGTTAAAGATGGCCTGGGGTCTCTAGGGTTGAAGGCAAAGAAGGAGAGAAATGTATTGTTCAGGATCTCATTGTTTTACACATCGTGCTCTGTGGACTTCTGGGCTTTTAAACGACAGAATATCATAATTTCTCCAGTTAAAATCCGGGACAATGGAGAGCACAGCCGAGCTCCTGGGTGGAGCAGTGTATCTGGAGGTGGATCCAGGGTGAAGGTTCCTCTGCTGTTGTGCTTTAGGAGCCCCTGTGTACTGTTGGAGACGCTGTAAAAGGCTGTGCCACCCACACAGCTGGAATGTCATGCATGCAGTCCATAGAGTCTGTTTCAAGAGGGAGGCAGAGGGGGGAGGAGGAGGGGAGCCCTCTTTGGAAGAGACAGGGTGCACAGGGGCTCGGTGCTCGAGGTGGGGTCTGCTACTACTACTTCATGAAAAAGATGAAGCAGAAAACTCACTTCCCCACCCCCTCCCAAAAAAAACTTCTCCATTAACCTTTTTTTTTGGTGGGAAATTATCAATGACAATCCATCACGGTTGTTTGGTCTTTGGCCGCCGAGAGGAGAGGGGGAAATGTGGAGAGAGACGTGAGATGGAGGGATGGGGGTTGGGAGAGGTTAAAGGGCAGAGGAAGAAAGGAGGTACATTTTCGGAGGATGGGAGGTTGGAAAAAAACAGAGGGAACAATAACTCCCATGTTTAAAAGGCTTTCCTCGGCCCCCATGACACCTCACACAGGCTGCAGTTTGAAGTCAGGCCGTTCAGCAGGGAGTGCTGGTTTGTGCCACTTTCCCCTCAGGCTCTTTTTAAGAAGAAACGTTTTCCAAAACATGAAACTGATTTTTTTTTCTTCTTCTCTTTTCTCTGTTTGTCTCGTCTGCTTCCAACAAGGTACACTTCAAAATACTCTGTGTTTTTACACACATGTAGATTTATATATTCCTTCTGTATTTTCCTGTAGATTAAACACATCTGAGCTGCTGGAGGTCTTTGTTTTTTAAATAAAAAAATGTATTTCCAAAAACCTTTTTTAAAATGCAACCAAACAGGAAAACTTCAAATCAAATAAAAAAAACATTTAATTTCTTCACATGTGATTACAATTTATATATATATATATACTATATATATATATATAGTAGCTGATTTAGTGGGATAACATTAGTTCTTTATGTTATAAAGTTATCTAAGAAAACACTTGTATTTCCATCAGAAACCTGAACAATTGTTTTACTACTTATATGAATTAATATTCAGATTTTAGGCCTGTTTTCAGAAGAATTTGCATTTTCAACAGCAGTAAAATACATTTACTTCCTTTACCTTGAAATGACTGTATTTATGAATTGTTTCATTTTAAAATGTCACAGTTGTGTAGTTTGTTTGAATTTGGGAAACTTCATAAAAATAAGCCAAATGTGGATTTTAAATCAGGAAACACATGTTTGAAATAATCGTATGAAATTGTTTTGGTGTCTTTTCAGTGAGTACAGACGCATTTTACAATTAATCACTAATAATTTTCAATGCTTTGCCATCAATTAATTTCTTGTTATTTAGTGACAGTGTGATTTTCTTTATTTAAAGAATGAAAAACATTAAATTTGAATAAAACACAATTGAACGTGAAGGTTTAACATATCTTTTAATACATATAAACCACTGGATAACAACAATAATTTGAGGATTTCTGTTTAGATTAGATTAGACAAAGGAAAAGATGGCTAATGGCCTTTTTTAAACTCCTTTCATTGGATGATATTTTATTTAAAAATGTAAATATACACTTGATTTGACATTTTAATGACATAAATATGGTGGAAAGTATCTCTTATTTTACTTTACCAGAGTAGATAAACGAACATCTGGGAATTAACTTTTATTGAGTTTATTCTGTTTTAAAGCCACAAAAACATACTAACGGCCAATCACTTCAACAGATCAATTATTAACATGATACATTAGTTATGTTGCCTGCGTCTCCTTTTCCATAGAGGAATGATTTTAACAAACAAGTGCTGGTGAAGGGAAAAGCAACTAAAGTCCTTAAACTTCTGTAAAAAATAATTTTCAATCACTTCTTAAACATTATGAGGGTTTATGAGGGGTGATGTTCAGGTAGATAATGGTTTTAAATCCAAAAGACAGGCTTAAATCAACACTGAATAATTTCAATTATTTTAATACTTTCTCAAATTGTTGTATCTCAGACATTCATGTCATAAAATGTGCAAAATAGCTGCAGCTTTTTATATTCTCATGATGAGGATTCAGTCATTTCCACAGTGTGAACAGCTCTGAGTAGATAAATAATGATCATCAGTGTCTGTAGATGTTAATATTCATTAGATAACCTCATCTCTCGAGCTCCCTCTCTCTGTGTTTTTATTAGTTCATGAATTAGGAAAGAATAATAAGTACAGATAGTTTCATCATGAAAACAGACGATATAATGAGATCAAAAACTAAATGTCTCCATGTTCAAGTAAACTTTGACACTTTTCAGTCCAGTTTGAGGAGAGTGTCAGTGAGGGGCAGAGGGGGCATCACTGCTCCAGACCTTCACCGGATCCATCATGCCCCGCCTTACATCAAACATTTTTTTGCCGACTGGCTGCACAATCAGATCCCTTCTGAGTGGGCTGGAGTCGGGTGGGTGGTGAGGGGAGTAAAAAGTGGGCCCTCTCCCACTGGATAATGCCATTATTTCAGCTCCTCTGGCCAGGAATGCCAAATTTCACAGCCCGCTACTCCTCTCTGTGCGTCAATCAAAGCCTCGCAAGGGGCCGAGGCGCCCACTGGGTCCGCCTCCAGCCCCCGTGTGATCCGATCCAGCCATTGATCCCTCACAGACCAGATCACACATGCTCATTCTCCATGTTCTCACTCAAACTGGGATCTTTGAGCAACTTTTAGAATCACGTCGTGTTGTTTGACTCTAATGATCGTTGGCGTAAAGTTTGCTCATGCAGGATTAGACACAAAGATCGGAATTCAGAGCCAAATTTAAGTCCGCATTATTTTTTTTATATTAAAATCGATCGATTCAAATCGATCAATACTGTAGGCCTGATCCCCGCTGCCTGTGTGAGGAGATAAGCCGGCTTTAGTCCCTATTTGAACTAATGAACAGCGCTACAGTCCCTCCAGAGGCCAATTAGAGGCTAATTGTAATCCCCTTTGTGGTCGCACAAAAGGGTTTTTGCGCCAAAAAGTAAATAAAATAATTGGTGATCAAGTATCCAGATACAGTGAGGGGGGGATGATGGGAAATTTGTGAATGGGACACAGTTAATCAGGTATTCGTTGTGCGCTGTGACGCTTCCCCGCGCGCAGCCAATCCCGTGCGCGCTGGAAATGTTGAACACGCCGAAACCAAACCAATGGCTCATCATATAGCAAAGACTAGCGCAAGAAGAGGCCAATCAGCGGGAGGCATGCAAACGAGGAATTTGCTCCGGCAGGCTCTGAATGTCAAGTAGTCAAAGATGGAGTCCGGATCTGCGAGGCCGTGTGCTCGTGCAGGGGAGACTTGCGATTTTTTTTCTGCCTCTTCTCGCTCCGCACATTTGATCCGTACTCGCTCCCAGCCCGCGAGGAACGACGGCGCGAACCCCCAAAGCGGCGGACGGCGAGGTGTGGTTTGTGGAGAGGGCTGCTTTTCTTTGTTTTATGGACAACTTTTTCTCCTTCTCTCTCTTTTTTTGCCTATAACGGATTGTCCCTCCCTTGGCTAGATACTATTCATGATTTTGGAGGAGGAGGTGGTTGTGCAGGGAGAGGAGGGAGGAGGAGGAGGAGGAGGAGGAAGAGGAAGAGGAGGAGGGGGGAGGGTGAGGTTGTCCACTGTGAGTTGTAGCCGATTTTTGCGTAAATCGTCAGGAGCTCAGTGCAAACTTAGAAGTTGCAAAGGTCGAGACGCGAAGATTGAGTGTTTATTCACGCGACTTGGAGGAAAACAGCAGCGAGAGTTGAGTCAGTCTCGTGCGCTGCGCATCTGGAAGCTCGCTTCAAAACTTGATCAGGACGCGATTTAACGGCTTGTGGGCAGATAAACGCGTCCTGCGCCTTATTGGACTGTTATCGTAGTGTAATGGGTCTCTGAGGGGGACGTTTTCACGGTGCTGTCGTGTGTGTGTGTGTGCGTTTGCAGCCTATAGGCTGTTGTGCAATCTAACAAGTCGTCAGTATTGTACTGAGGGCTTGTGAGCTGGCAGGAATGGCTTGCAGAGCAGATCCAGTGCTTCTAACGTTCAGGAGGCGTATAGGCCGCTCACACAGATGTATGGCGGAGAAAACGTAAAGCTTTCAAGAACAGGTAAAAAAAAAAAGAAAAAAGAAAGAACACCTTGATGTGTTTTACAGGAGTGATCAGATGAGCAGGTATGAGAAGCTGCATGGTGTTCGAGACACATTCAGCGTCCTTCTTTTCTTTAATGCTGTAGATCCTGTATGTTGTGTAACAACGCGTTGATTGTGCAAACTTGCTGGAGCTACATTGCGTTTATTTAAGGCGTTGTTACAGTTTAGTGTTAAGTGTTTTCACTGCAATGGAGCAAAACAACTTTTCTGTAAAGTTTTTTTTCTCCTTCTGTCGAAGAAATGAATGACTTTATTTCCTCGGAGCCTGTTTGTCTTTATTTCCAGAGATAATGTGGAATAATTATATCACTGAAATGATAAAAATGTATTTGATAGTTTAGGTGTGGAGGGTGGCAACCAGTCGTTCTCTGAAAGCTTTGGGAGTGTGCCCCCCCCCCACCACCACCTCCCCCCACGGTTTCAAACCTCCCATTTCTCCCCCAAAATTAGAATGCATGTCACTCACTGGAGAGAATAGTATGGGCCCACATGCTGGGAAATTCCCATTCTCCCAGGGTGAGAGTAACCAATGCTGTTAAATTTAGGAAGTTCATTTAACTGAACACCATTGAAAAGTTATATTGTTAAACTGTAATATCTTAACTTTTGTCTCAATCATAATGTTAAAAAAGACTCCACATTTAATAAGTTGATGTTGTGCTGTAGAAACTTTAAACTTTAAAATACAGTTTGACCTTTGCTTGATTTGATTAATTTCTTTAGTTTTCTTTTGATTCGTTTTTTTTTTTTTTTTTTTAACAAATAAACGCAAATAACAAAGCACAGGAGTTTATAAATCTGCTTTTTAGTGATATCAGTTTAATGTATGTGATTTAAATATATATATTGTTTTTCTTTTTGGAGAAAAGGGTGGATAGTTGGGTCAGTATGTGCAGTGGAGTCTGATGGTGTCCATGTTGTTGTCCACTGCCCTTTTTCTGTTGCACTACTGGACATTGAGATGAGCAGTGCAATATTAAAAGGGCATTGGCTGATGAAACAGAGACCCACACCTCCCTTTACTACCATAACTCTTAACCTGCACATGGAGCTATGAGGGTGTCCTTAAATGTGATTGTGGGTATGTGTTTGTGAGCTTACTTGCATCATAATGTAAAAAAAAAAAAAAAAAAAAAAATGACCTCCCTTCTGTTATTGTGCTTTATTTTTAGGAGGAAAGATGCTGTTGAACAAGTCACTGTTTTATTTTTTAGCTCACATTTAACAGCCATTATCACTTAAACACCAAATAAATCTGCTAAATTCAAATTTGGGCACCATTTGAGCATTTCAATACCTGCCTTTTTCTTTTTCTAACACCCCACAGTCGATCCAGACAAACAGCATTGTTGCTTATTTAAATGTAATTGGAGTTTGGCAGTGAAGAATGGCTGTCCCCATGTCCACGTGCTGACACATGCTGAGGTTAGCTGCTTTGACAATGTTGCACTACTGTACCATCCATTCTAGCAGTGCAATAGTATTGTCATAGCATTTGGCCTCAGCTCACACTAAACTGGTGCTAAAGGGCTCGTTTCAAACGGGTTTGTGTTGAAGTGGAGCTGATGACTGATGATAGCAGGTGGTGGCGCAGAGCAGAGCCTCCTAAACTGTTTACCCAGAACTGTATTTACAGAAGAGAGTTTACACACATATGACCTAAATTTAAAGTATGTGCATTCGAACAGATGTGCATTTAGAAATAAGGCAAGAAAACAAATTACATAATGCTTTTTTCCAAAACTATACTATAGATTTTTGTCCATCTTTTGTGATGGTGCATTGATTGGAAGTTTTACACCAGGCCTCATTAAAAATGTGGCTAATTATGTCAAGTGAGCAGTAAAAACACTGAACACAAGAAGAGCAAATCAATAGATGAAGATGAATTTAAATGAAACCAGAAATAGTAAACAAAAATATCTTTCTGATCCATTTTGGTACCTGAAATCTTTCCATTATCTGAACTGGATGTTGGAAGTTTTCTAGATTTTCTGGTAAATTAATTCTGTTCCTCCAAATCCACCATTTTTTCAATGGAGTTCAGTCTCCTGTGTTTTTCTTTACCTGTGTGTTGTTTTGTCATCACACCAAACAGTGCGTCAGTGTGCTGATGGTAAAATAAGCAGATGAAAAAAAAGGAGGGGGGTTGATGTGTGTTTTTGAGCATCCTCAGTGGTAGCAGCAGGTCGATGGGGGGAGGGGACATTTGGGAGGAATGTAGGGAGCAAGGCCCTCTCTCCCCTCGCGTTTTGCCTTCCCTCCCTTGTCTTTCTTTCGGTGTTGAGATTAGGTATCACTGCTCCTGTGTGTGTGTGTGTGTGTGTGTGTGTGTATGTGTGTGTGTGTGTGTGTGTGTGTGCGCCTCGTGCTGGAACCTTTAAGTAAGAGAGTAAAGAGGTTTGTTTGTTTTGATGACTGTCAGCAGACCTCACCGGGTGGAAATGTTTAACCGCAGTCCAGTTGCCGTTACAAGCTGCAGCAGGAGGACACCAGTAATTATTAAAAGCAGAAAGGAATCATGTTTTTGGGCACATGTAGAGATGACCCTGCTGCAGTGCACAGTTTCAGGTGAAAGAAGGATTGTGGTGAAGCCAGTTTGTAAAGTCTTATCCTGTCTGTGCGGCTTTAAAAATAGTTTAGAATTTAAGTAAAAGTGCATTTTTGTGCACACTAAAGGGGAAGGCAAAAGGAGACTTCAGTCACTCGACTGTGTGAAATTCTCCCTGAGTAAAGAACGTGACTTGTTTAGGCTTGCTTGCAATGCTTGCTGGGAAATCCTGGAATGTGTGGAATGGGGGACGGTGGTGCTTCTGCAGTTATCTGACTGCATAGAGCAGCAAGTATCCTGCAATGAAACCCAACATGTCAGCGGTGCTTCTTTTTTTTTAAAGCTGCTTTTCATGTGCAGATTAAACTACAGAGAATACAAGCTAATGAGATAATGACATCTGCATTTCACTAAATACGTGAAGCACGACAAACTCAAATGGCTGCGCTTAAAACAAATGTTTTAGTTTTTTCCCCCTTTTGTAATGTGTCTGTGCCTGCTGTGTGTTTTCATTAATGAAGTTTTTTAAAAACATAAATGAAATTGCTGTTAGAGAATGTGTTGGAAAGAAAATATGAACATGGGACATTAATATGAAATAAACAGTTAAATATATATTTGTTTTAAATTATTTTCTGTGGTTTATGAAACTTTTCTGATGATAGAAACTGCTGTTATTTATCTCTGTCACCTCTCTTAATAAAGATGATAATATTAATCTTTTCAATTGCTCGTCAATATTTTTTTGGAAAAACAAATAAAAAAGGGAAAACTTGTTGCTTACAAGAAATTAATTGATTGGTTTTGGTATAGACTAAATAGCCAATATGCCTGACTCGTAAATAATTAGAAAACACTTATTCCTCCTTAAAAATGTTAATATATCTTGTTGAAATCTCCGGCCTGATAACGGCCTGTTTGCTTCTATCATCACAGTGTGAATACGTTTTGTTAGAGGGCATGTTTAATGTTCACAGGTCAGGTTTTGATTCATTCAATACATGTATTTATTAATTTATTAACTCTTGTAAACTCATAATGTGTAGACAAGCTCTGTTCAAACACATAGAACTATATTTTCAGTTTTAGAGGAAATTACAACGTTTCCAAAGACACCAAATACTCTGATTCAATTTGGGAAAAATATGTAAGAAATTATATTTTATACAACTAGAAAATGTCTGTTTGATGTAATGGCACAGCTAAAAGAAGAAGAGAGGCGTCTTAGGTTTGAATATTTCACTCAGTGTTGCAGATACAGAACAAATACAGTTATTTAGTGGAAAAGGGTAATTTTTCTGAATGAAAAGAAACTTAAATGAAATTTAAGGAGAGAATCACAAGTTTAAAAGGTTAACGAAGTTGAATGTTTGGTGTCTTATGTGAAAATCAGTAGGTTTTAAATTGTATACACTAAATAAAAGGCCACAACATAAAATGTTAATTGCTGTTATATTTGAATAAAATATGAAGCTGACTTCTGCTGATAACTGATGTGTATTTTCCAGGAGGAGGTGGGTTAGTATTTACACTCAGGACCACCACAATGTCCTCTGCACAAATGTTTTCTCATGTTTTGTGATATAATGAAACTGAAATCATCCTCGGCACCATGTTAATATCATTCTTGAAGGTGAGATCAAGCGCTGTTTTATTTTAAGGTTAACAGATATTTCATGCAGAGTGACATGAGGGTGAAACTCTAAACAACAGTGCAGAGAAAACTGCTAGTGTTCACACCTCTGCAGCACAGGTATATGCTCTGTGTGAGAAGGCACTATGCCTGCCTCACAGTGCACTATATTGTCCCAAGCTGGAGCGAGCATGTGTGTGTTTGTGAAGATAAGAGTACGACTAAACGTATATTTCAGCTCTGTCTTGACAAAGATTTTGTTCCCATCTGAGGGAAAGAAAATGAATGAATAGATGACAGTTTTTGTTTTGGGGGTTTCTTTTCAGTAAGGGTTAAAGCTTTTTGAAGCACCATTCACTACTCTCTGAAGCAAAAGCAAGACTTGTTCAGACTTGTTATGTCATTTCCTACAGTTCCTCGCAACAATTTAGTTTCTTAAACTGTTGCCTCTCAGATCAATGAAGATACAAAGCCTCAGATATTTACAGTTAGTGTGGTGTCAGGATGATGATATTCAGCTTTTTAATTCAAGTCTGCTGCAGAGTGGCAGCTTAATGCATCCAAAGTGACTAATAAATCATAAAGTGAGCGTTTAAATAAAGAACGTTGCATCAAATTAATGATGGACTACAATATCAGTGTATGTGCACAGTGACAAGACATAGCGGAGGAGAGATAAAAAAAAACCCATTAAAAAGTAGGAGAGATGAAAGCTGAGGATTTGAGCAGGTGAGAAAAGAAAACATGACTAATTGAATAAAATGAAAAGAAGAAAAGAAACAACAACAATGAATCCAGGTGACAGGCAGACAATGACGAGGGAAACCCAAATAAACTGAAATAGCCCTGATACAGGAAATGAAATCATCTAGGAAACGTGTGTGTGTGTGTGTGTGTGTGTGTGTGTGTGTGTGTGTGTGTTTGCCTACAAGGGGGAGGCGCCAATAAGTGCAGTGGGTGTATCCTGGTTTGGACTTGCCTGTGATGTTTAATTCGAAAGACCAAAATAATGCAGCAGGAAGTCGCGAGTGTCTCGAAATCCACAGAGGTTCACTGATAATAAAGAAATGAAAAGACTCACACACACTTATATGAACCATGTCAAGGCAGAGTTTTAGGTGTTTCCTGACATCAGCAGAGGCTTCATTATGATGATTATACCAATATCAAAGATCAGACGGATACCATGTGAGCTGCAAATGATTTACTATCAAGTTAAAGTTGTGATATGAGTGAAATGTGGGGCAGACGCTCCATAAACAAGCTGCGGGAAAACTGTGCACACCCTGCAAGAACACTGGATGATTTCCTCTTCGGCATTATCACATGTGAGCACTGATATCATACAGAAGGAAGAGTGTGTGTGAGACAACAAATTCCTCTGAGCTCTCTCCTGATAAAGCTTCAGCTCTCGTGGGAGCAAGACTACTGTCTGAACCAAAGAGAGAACAAGTGGGAGATACAGAGTGTGTGTACTATAGTACTACACAGGTGTGTGTGTTTTACAATCTGTGTATGTGTTTAATAGCAGTAGAAATATCACATTTTTATCTGTAGTTGAGTGAAGATACTGCTGAGGGCTCCTGATATTAACGTTCATTAGTTTTATTAAAGGATAAACAAAAACATGCATCAGTTTGTCTGTCAGTAGAGGAGCTGCTGTGTTTACTGTTGAGGTTTTAGAACATATTTTACTGTATTTTATTTTATTTTAATGTTAATACATGATTCATGTTGCCGGATAAATAGAGATAGATCATTGTTTTGTCAGATAAAACAGTTTTAACTTGTTTGCAGTGAATAAAAAAGAATATAGAACCATTTAGCCAGTTTCTTACACACACACTCACACACACAGATCGATCTGCAGAGGTGATTCACTGCCATCCAGTGGACCATCGATGTAGTACAAACACCAAATGAAAAAAACAACAAATATATTACCTAACTTGCTTCTAATAACTTCTAGTAACCCTAGTTCTGGCTTTATTTGCCCTTTTTTTCCCCCAAAAAACATAATCTGTCCCTGAGATTTCTGCCTCCAACTTCCAAAAACAGGGATGGATTTCTGTGGTGTTCACAGCACTGAAAAATTACATTTGAAACACTCAACAGTAACGTGTCTTTCCAGAGACAGTCCACTGTCAGACTTCACTGTGGACAGTTTTTCATTGGAGAGTCTCAGAAGCCGCCAACACAATGCAAAGTGATTACGTATATCGGATCCTCTAATACATGAGTTAAGTTAAAGTTGTTGTACTTCAATGAAAACATCGAAAAACAAATAATATGAATGATTTATTGAAATGACTCAACAGAAGAAGTTGCACAAACAACAAATTAATAAAGTAGCTAATTAAAAACCATTAGACAAACCTGAGATTAAAAGTGCGTATGCAGCGATACGTCTAACAACAGATCAAGACAAATTTGCACTCATATATACAGTAACCCTGAGAGTGCTTTGCTTTGAATCCTACAAACATACTTCATTTATGGGCTTACATTGCATGGCATAGCAATTCATATCCACTAGGTGGTGCAATAAGTTAGTTTTTTGTAAAGGAGGCACGTCATGGCTGCAACAAACCCTTTATACAAGCACAGGTACAAACAGTCCTCTTCATCACATTAGAAGACTCTTTATCTGTTCTTCTGTCTTCAGCTGTCTTCAGCTCTGCAAGACAGAGGAATGTTAATAAACTATTAACAGAAATCAGCACAGATCAAGTAAAAGTTTAATGCTCCATCACAATGATAATAACCTCAGTTTATGTTCATCTTGACAATGTTGTTGGAGAGGGTGAGCTCCGATGAATCAAAGTTGGCCGAGTGTTGAGCCACTGCCTCATGGGGCATCTGAAAGAGTTCAGGAGTGGCATGAATGTCACGAGAAACAGGTGCAGGTGTATGTGTGGGCGAGGGAGAGGGGACTGACCAGGACTGGAGGAGCCATGAAGAGGTAATTGAAGGGGTAGTGCAGCAGGTTGATGCAGGTGGAGGAGTAGAGATCTGCATAACGCATCAGCTGACTGGCAAACAGCGTCTGTCTGGAGCCGCTGCGCAGCAGGCTGCCCATCTGGCCGTAGGACATGTCCATCCTGTAGGTCAGCACCTGCAAACACAAACAACAACCACGTCAGCAAAAAAGTGAAATACATCATGAAAAACAACTGCTTGGCTTAATAGCAGACATCCTGTTTTTCTGGCCTTAAAAAGAAAACCAAAGAATCCTGCACACTGTCCATCACTTCAGCTCACTTTATAATAATAATAATAATAATAATAATACTTTATAATACATGAACAGTGTGCAGGATTAGTTGGTTTTCTTTTCAAGTCAAGAGTTTTTGATCCTACACACTTGTAACTAAGACTGAGTACAAATTTGGCATCATACCAACAACTTCCTAGCAGGAAACAAATGTCTCATTATTATTTATGTATTGTTAATGATCTAATTTATTGCTATAAACAAAGTTCTCATTGCACTCACTTCTAATGACAGTGAAGCTGTGTGATAAACTCCTGGGGGGTCTAAATGTTTCCAGCAACAAGAAAGAAAAACAGCTTAAAAACCTCCAATTTAGTCAAAAACAGCAACCTCTTTAGCAAGTGGTGCATTCCCTGAACCCGACTGTGTACAATTACCTGAAAAAAGTGAATGAAGTTGTGTTTTAAATGTGCAGCTCACCTTCATTCTCGTCTGAATGGTGGTGATATCGGGACACTCTTGACTGCCGCTGTCCAGGTGCCTTCAGATGACAAACGCAGAAAACAATTAATGTAACTGCGTTCTTGTAAAAGTGAATGATGAAATGCTGTTGTCATGGCAACAATGTTATGACTGATAAATGTAAATGTAAAGACTTTGATAAATGTCAGTTGTTGCATCTTAAAAGATCAACAAACCTTTCATTGATTTTTTTAATATTCCAACAATTATTCTAGAATTCATTAGTTAGTTAAACTTATTTGTTAATCATTAATACATGATACACATGATGGTTTGTTAGCAGTATGCATTTTTATATGCACTACAACAGATATTGATTTACAAATCATGAATTACTAAAAGTATACTTGACAGATTAGCTCAACCTTTATTAATAATGTTATAGAGCAATAGACAATTCATCCTTGAGGTATAAATGATAAATCATAGATTATAATGTATTCCTCAATTCCACATGAACTCATGATTAATACATCATAAAGCGTTAATTATGCAACAAAACTAAACAAAACAAAAATGACACAAACTCACTTGTAAAGCTCAGCTAAGAAGATGTCGAGACGTTTCAGCTCCTCAAACAGATCTGCAAAACAAAAACATGAAGTCATCAAGATTTTGAAAACCACCAAAATGATCACAATAATTATAAAACAGCCTGGTGTTGTCGATCACAATAATTACAAAACAGCCTGGTGTTGTCTCCTTCTTCTTACTTTTCTTCTCCTCCCACACTTGCAGCTCCTTGGTGAGCTCCGGTACTACCAGGAAAGTCTTCCAGCCCTGACGTTTCTTAGATTTGAGGATGTCACCAAAGATGTGGTCGCCAACGTAAAGGATGTCCTTCCCTTTGACATCCAGCAGATCGCAGACGACGTCCGAAGAGCCTGCAAGCAGACGTTTATTTAAAATATTACATAAACTAACATGGATGAGGGATTAAATTATAACAATGTGCAAATGCATCCACATCACAAGCACACATAAAAACACATTAATATGGAAGCAAAGAAAGGCCGTAATAATTACAATTTATAAGCAACTGAAAAGTTAATTGTGAAATGTAACCACTACTGAATAATTGATACTGAACCACTGAATCTTTGGTTTGAATTCCACTTTCCATTTCCATTTCCAGAAGGTAATTTAAAATTTTGCACTTTAAACAACAAAAGCATTTTCGTTTTAGGGTTCACAAATTTAGACTGAAAAAAATTATAATAATTTAAGTTGCTCACATTTATTTGGTCATTTTGTAATCTAAAAATTCAGGACAAACAAATCAATACCTTGGAAACTCTAATCTTATATTTGAATTTATGAACCTGAAAACAAAAAATAATTTAATAACAATTAATTATATTTTGAAATAGAAATATAAAAGAAATAAAAAAGAAATAAAATATCAAAACAATGTTAAAGTGCTTTACAAAGGAAAAACTAAATTAAAATAAATCTGCACAACAATTAAATAAAACCGAGCAAATAAAAGTACAGTGAATTAAATAGAATAAAATGCCCAAAATACAATAAAATAAGAAAATAAAGTAAAACCTTGGGCTAATATTAATAAAAGCATTCAGTAAGTATTCAGTTGCTTAAAGTCAAATTATTAAGGATGTAATTTGTTGCTTCCATACATACAGATTTATTTCTCTATCCTTGTGAGGATTTGTTTTGTCTGATTATATTTCCTCATCCATAAACTTAATTTACAGCTCCAAATATTCACCCACATTACAACCAAACCATAATAATAAGCCTGCAGGAGTCAAATCCCTGTTGTTGCACGGTTGTCTGTACAGAAACCCACTGACCCAAAATTGGACATCAATAATCAATCAATAATAACCTGGTGTGTAAAAAACTGCACTAAGGTAAATATTCTCCTTTTCCACTCTGTGTTGGATTTACACAGTTTAAACTCTTAAAGTGTACACAGACACAGCAGAAAGAGGAATCCTTCTCCTCTTGGCTTAATCAGAGTAAAAGTGATGATGAATGTCACGGCTTCTACATCTCTAACATCCTTGACTGATAAATTAAAAACACATGAATGAATCTCACCTCCGGAGTAAACAGTTCCATGTTGGAGGTCGCCTGTGTAAGTCCCGATCCGAAGCTTTCCTGTGTCCTGTGTCCAAAACACAACAAATCACTGAAACCTGTTGCCGTTCAAACATTAACATGTAAATCTTCAGCGTGAGAGACCTTTTCATACCGTGTCCACTTGTCTCAGCACTGTACCCTCTGCGAAGAACAGCGGCTTCCTGGTGTCCACGACGACCAGGTCGAAGAAGGAGCGCCAGGACTGTTTCGGACTTCCAGACTAGAATGAAAATAAATATAAATAATTTCAATTAAATGGATATAATGAAGAATATTCAAACAGAATTGTCTTACCTTAGCATTACTTTCAAGCAGGTATTTCATAATGGCCTTGATGAAGAAGGAGAAAAAACAAGTTCATTGGTCACTTTGAAGCTCTCCACTTTGTTTTCATATAATTTGTTGTCGAGTGTTTAGTCGAGCTAGATGCTCACCTCAGTGTAGCTGTAGTCGCTGTTGGTGGCGAGGAAGACCTTGGCCACCACTTTGATCCTGGTCAAGAGTACGGGGAGATTTGGCTGTAAAGAACACAACTCATTTGTTTAATATTTCAACTGTTCACTTGTCAAAAAGCTAAAAGACATTTTGGTGCATAATATGTAAGTTTTTCTCACATCTTTGACAACGTATTTCTCCAAATTCTTGATGGTTCGCTCCTTCAGGATTCCCTACACAGACAGTGTCACAGTCACTATACAGTAGAGACAAAGCGCGATGTCGCATGCCAACAATGGGACACAACTCTATATCTTTTAATCTTGTTAATTCACCGTATCGTGAATGAAGTCCATCGCGTCTCGAACATCCTGGAACATGCTTCTGTAGGACATGAACAAGTCGCCGTGCTGGTAACCTTTCAGGAGGCTGGAGGAAATGTAACAGCAGAGAAAGAGTGGTGAAGTTTGACAAATAACTCACTGGTTAATTTATAATAGTTCATGGCGGTGACGTGGTGAGGAACAGTCAAACGTCCACTCACTTTGTGTATCTGGTGCATCTGGTGAAGAAGTCCACAAGGCAGGTGTAGAGATAAGTCTCTGCAGGGAGCATGGAAACACAGTCAACACGTTTAAGTTGCTGATTTCATATATAAACTTGTATACTTTGCTTTTTTAAATTAGTTTTAAATTCAGAGAAATTAAATATTGTTAATATAACTGTCAAATTCAACACATTTAATGACTCTAAAGGTAAATTTTATACCTGAAAGATTGAAGAGAGTGTTGAGAATGTAGAAACGGTCGGTGTCGTCTCTTTGAATGAACTTGTTGGGGTAGTAGTTGTGAATGTCTTCCCTGTGGAGCACAAACACAACACAGGTCAATATCACAGATGCACAAACACAACCTAATGACACCAAGATGCGAACGAATGTGCATGAATTTACATTTCAGGGCTGTAAAAAGAAGTCTGAGTAAAATCTTGTGATAATCTATTTGCAAGCAAAACCACACTGAGCGTGCTCAGCTCAGCTGACCGTCATGCTGCAGTCATTATTGGCTGCTTGTGTTTCATTAAACAACTATTAAAAATGCAGAAACATCTCCCCTTTTGCTTTTGGATTCAAGTTTCACCTGCATGTTAAACTTCATGTTCAAAATCAAAACTGAGTATATTTAAGTATGAGTATCATTTACTCATATAAAAGTAAAAAAATGTAAAAGTAAAGTAAAATGTTACTTTAAAAAAAAGTGTTTTTTTCGATAATTAAATAAGTTGTATTCTTATCTGTCTCTAAATGTATCTGTCTCTCTTCCTTCTTCCCTCTTGTCTGACCTTACCTGAGCTCACAGGTAGAGATGTCCATCATAAAACAGAATATGTGGCAACACTTGTGTACTGTGTTCTGTGGAGACTTTGACTTTACCCTTTGAGGAAGCAGAAGCCGTGACTGCAGATTAAAATATTCCCATTTGAGTCCACCTTCAGGAGGTTCCCGTATGTGGTGTCGATCACTAAACCGCTGAGGGTGGAAAGCAAAAAGAAAAGTAGTTTATCAAGACATGAACTGAGAATTGAAGCAGATATAAAGTTTATTTCAGGGCTGCAACTAGTGAATTTAATTATTTTAATCCTTTGATCTATGAAATGTCAGAAATAGTCCCTCACAATTTCCTGAAGCCCAGGGTGATGTCATCCAATTTTCATGGAATCGGAAATGTTTGGCAATTATTTAACAATTCAGAAATTATCAAAATAGTTGGTGAACGACTAATCAATTAATTGACTTGTTTCAGCTGTAGTTTATCTTATTTTATACAAACATTTGTAATCTAATTGTGAACCAATTTTTTTATTTGTTTTTTCCTTGTTTTTATTTTGATTTAACTGTTTGTTGCTGAATGTGTCTATAGACCTCAACTGAAAACAAGATTGTTCATTTCAAGTTTTTAGATCAAATAGTTGTATTTGGGGAAAAGTCCATATAATATAATAACGTATGTCTTTCCCAAGTTGTGCTCCCCAGGCAGGAGAGAAAAAGAAAATTGAAAATCTAAAAGCACTAAACCTGTAGAAATGTCTTTTTTTGTCTTTGCTTGAACTGAAGACATTATTATGTTGTTATCATTGTTGCATGAATCCTCAGTTACAGAGGCTACAGAGTTAAAACACACCGTGTGGGGAAGCTGGGGTCGTATGTGTAGCGCAGAAGCTCATGAGGGTATCCAACAGACACCATCCTGTCTCTTATCAGCTCAAAGCCCAGGCTCTCGTAGTCCGGAGACTTATAAACTACAAAACAAACACACACAGCAAAACCATTAACATACAGCCAGTACAAAAGTCTGCAGCTGACATCACATTTATTCAAACAAAGGTCCTTCTGCAGCTGCGGCGCCTTTACGTACTTGCCATGGTGTAGTCCATGTCGAAGCCATAGCATTTGATGTTTTCCAGAGTCAGACTTCTGTTGACGAACACCCTGTGATCAAACACAACAACACAGCTGAAACCTGCAGACACATGACCAGGAAAAGATGTTTGACCACAAGACCTCAGAGATGGCGCTGGGTTCATTGCACAATCCATGACTGCGTGAGGTTTCTTGAGGGTCAGTATGTTGCGGTGCACGCTCAGGTCTTTGTTTATCAGCTTGTTTGCAACAATTCTACCCAGAGGTTCATGTAGCCCTGAGGGGAAGAAGTAACAAGGTTGCTTTTCTGTGACATTATGTATCCTTGTGGTTGCTTTAATGGCTCTTTTCCATCACAGGAACTTTTTTAGAAATTGAGGAACTTCATCACTTTGTTGTAGCTTCAGCTCCTGGGCCCTGCAGCAGGGGTGGAGCTGGGTGGAGGGTAGCGATGTTATCATTACCCTCAACTATCTCCGCCACTGTTTCACATGGCTGCCAATTAACAACAGAGTATGTTTTAAAAAGAAGGATCCATGATGTGTTTCTAACAGACTGCTCAGCGGTGTAACTGTACATGGTCTCCTGTGTCACTTGCTACCAGATGCTCCTCTTTATCAGTGACAGAGAGGCCCATCTGCAGCCCCCCCCCCCCCCCCCCCCCCCCAACAGTTCATACTTACAGAGTTGCTCTAAATAATTTACCTGCACGCTCTTGTTTTGTAAGTGTGTTGCTGCTGAGCATTGAGGATCGTTCTCCTGAGATCAATCCAGCAAAAACTAAACTAAAAAGCTGGCAGGAGGGAGCTGAGTGTTTCTGATGCAGGAGGAGTGGCTACTGGTTTCACTATCCGCTGATTAAAATATTGAGTGACAGGATGCAACGCTTCAGAGGATAGAGGCAGGTTGTCAGAAAGCATTCGTGATTTGTGGAAAATGGCCGGTGTAGACGATTATTTTAAATTGTAATAGGCTAATTATTACATCACTGAAAAGAATGACTTGCTAATAATGAAATAAACACTGATACTGGAACTTCTCCTGACCTGGTGACCAATCAAACACAGAAATTACTTAAAGGATGAACTTTCTTTTTTTTTGTAGGAATAAAAGTACAAAACGTCAAAACTCGTATCTCAGTGTTGAGCATGTAAAGTCCCACTAAGTTCAGAGGATATCTGAAGCACTAGTGCTGCTGTTAACTTCAGAATATGTCTGTGTATATCTGTGTATGAATCAAATGGACTCACTTTTGGTCAAAGCCTCTCTTCGCCCTGGGCACACCAGAGGAGATGCTGGGATCTGTGTCCATCGAGTCCCCTGTCGGCGCAGCTGCAAACTCTAGAAGCCTGTTGAAGCCAATGAACTCCTTATATTCACGTGCAACTGTTCTGCGGTCTGCTACTCAGCACATTTTTTGCTGTTAGTCATCGGAGAGACATTTAAATGACCAAATTTACCCAAATTCTGTAGGCGTGTAGTGTTTTTGCTCTATTCCGTGCGCAGGCTGAAACTCCTCCCTGCGCCTGTTTGCCTGTTGGTGATGTAAACGGCTGCGGGACACGCGCATCCAGCCTCTCCTCTTTTGCGTTTGTCACACATTCGTCCTGCAAGACATTTGGCTTTCAGCGTGGAGATTGTGTTATCAGAGGCGCACACATGTGCCGGGCCTGCACGCCTGCGTAATTTGTAGGAGTTTCCCGATGACTGCTGGTCCCGCTGTGACTCGAGCAGCCAAAACTACATTCATCAAAAGCCAAACATTTCACCTGCTACAAGCTGCACTGCAGTACGGACATGTTGTCTGCAACGTGTACTTAAAGTATCAAAAGTTAAACTTATAAATTGTCTCATGAAAAACACCTGCAGTGTAGAAACACGTGTGAAGCAGAGTGAAACCAAAAAGTCGAAGATCTCGTGCAGGTTGCATGGAGGAAACGCTTTGTTATGTGATTTATGTGAGATTGAAGACTATTTCATGTTGTATTGCTCATTGTGTGATTATTTAAAGGCTTCACTTTCTACACAATGATGTACGACTGCTTCTTGTTGGATGATAAAAAACTTGAGTTGTGTTTTAGGAGGGAAACCTTTTCCGTGACAGATTTTATTCATAAAGCTTTGGAGAGGACACAGTTCTTTGTTTGCCATGTGATGTTTTATGTAAGAAGTTCTGACAAGTTTCACCGCTGCAACAGAATATTTGGTGTCTTATATTGCAAGTTCTTGTCGGCTGGGACTTGTATTTGCATGATACAAGAAATTACATTACTAACCAACTACATTACATGCAGTATTACATAGACAAAACACACATTTCTTGTAGATAAACACACACACACACACACACACACACACACACACACACACACACACACGAGGCCATTTGTCCTGCGAGTTGATGCAGCTGGACACTGGATGTTCTGATGCCTATCTGTTTAGCCAGAGGTTAAACATGCAGACCCCACTGATAACCTCAAGGACCAAACCTTGTTTTAGGCTACAAGGGAAAAGAGAAACCCAATAATAAGAGTTCACCACTGAAATTAGAACACACAAAAATCAATGTCAGTGAAAACAAACTAAGATTTGTTTGTAGGAGGAAAAACACAAGACAAGTCATAAAAGACAATAAATCTACTTTTATTGATGTCATGGTACTGTGCTGTTCGACACATCATAGACCTTAGTGAATGTAATCAGAATTTGGTCTCGCATGTTTTGAGTGTCCGTACAGTGGATCTTTTCGTCTGCAAAACTCCAGATTTGCAGTGCATCCTCTGAAACTCTGCAGCAATCTCCAGCGGCGTCCGATTCTTGGTCTCGGGGACGTTGAACCTCACATATAGCCCACAGCTGGCGCAGAAGAACAGGAATATGAGAAAACAAAGGTAGTCCAGATTCTCCTGGAAAGGAAGCATTTTGGAGGACATTTGTAAGTCGGCGTGAGTGATGCCTGAATTATCTGAGCCAAATTGTACCAAGATAGTAATATGCTTACCACTAAGATGGGGAAGAGCATCCCCAGCACAAACAGGCCTGCCCAGTTGAAAGTGCAGGCGATGGTGTATCCAGCTGATTTCAATGACTGAGTTAATATTTCCCCTGGAAGAGGAGCCGTGGCTCCAGCTGAGGTTCAAGAACAAAGGACGGGTTGCAGCGATGGAATGTAAATAAGTACATTTACTGTTACTTACTCGAGGACGCAGGACTTTAACTTGTACTGAGTATTTTCACTGTTTTATGAAAGTAAAGGATCGGAGTACTTCTTCCACCACTGAAGGATTGTTTACACTGCAGTAAAATGTAATTACCGTTAATTCAAACGGGAATACTGAAATTGAAATCCCTGATAAACAGCTAAGATCTGGAGTGCTAAACGTACCTGGTCCACTGGCAAAAAAGAAGATGAAGATGAAAATGAGGACCATGCTGCAGTATGGCATCCAGGAGACGTGACCCTGAGGGAAATAAAAAGAGCTGTTGGGTTGCTTTGTCATGTTTTTAAGCATCAGAATATGCAGAAATATTCTCCAAACTGTGACTGGTTTTGTGGTGACTCACTTGAAGGTAGAGAGTGACGGTGAGGAGGATCAGTGTTGCAGACATTCCTATGTATCCTCTTACCAACAGGACTTTTTTGCCTGTATTCTCAATAATCATGAACTGCAACATCAAAACGCAATTTTCAGCAGAAAACCACAGGGGGAGCTCTAGTTATACATTAGGACAGGCATCACAGATCATATGAGAGAACATTTTGAGACTGTGAGAGAAGGAGGAAGGTTTTTCTCCATAATTGTTTTCCTAAATCATAAAAAGTAGTAATAGAAAAAAACAAACATCTAGGATGGTAAATGGCTATAAAACAGATATAAAACATGATGGGATATTAATGAAAAAGGGACTTACACAAGCTACAGAGGTGGACAACTCACACAGCCCTGTTCCCAAGGCGGCATAACGTAACTGGTGTTCTTGGATTCCTGCCGCACGAAACACATCAAAAGAATAAAAGTACACCTGGAGAGAAGTATTTGAATAAGAACCAGATTACACATCTATTTGTAAAGCCCCCAAAGTAAAAGAAGCAGTACAGTGAGGGTTTGTTATTTCACTCTCTTTTTACTTTTTGAAAGTAGACGTGCCCATTTTTGTTTGCGGTATGATTTAAATGTCTGATGTGCTTTGATATGGAAAATCTCTTGAGCTTAGTATTCCATTTGTTTTGGTTTGACTGTTATCAAATGTCACTGATCGAAACTCATCACATACACATAGGAGGAGCAATTCAGGTCTTCGTCAGGACTCAAAGTTTTCCTGATGAAGACTGAGAAGTTGAAAGGTTGTTTTTGTTTTCAGGCTTTGTTTGTCTTATGAAAAGAGTGACTGAAGTTTGCTTTTTAGTACATGTTTGAAGATTATAACCTCTTTTCCTTAAAGCTCACCAGCATTTTTTTTTCTTGAGTGCATCCCAAGACTTTCACCTCAAAAGAATAGTTTGACATTTTTGGAAATGGGCTTATTTGCTTTCTGGCGGAGAGTTAGGTGAGAAGATTGATACCACTCTCATACCTGTACTGTAAATATGAAGTTACAGCTTAGCTTCGCACAAAGATTAGAAACATGGGAAAACAGCTAGCAGGGCTCTGTCCAAAGGTAATAATATCAGCTTACCAGCACCTCTAAAGCTCAATAACTAACTAATATGTTCATCTTGTTTGTTTAATCTGTACACAAACCAAAAAAAGGACAACTCGCTATGTGTCTTGGCTGGGACCAGTAACTTCTTGGAGTCTCTGCTGGTTGCCGGGCAACTGCTCAGAGCCAAGAAACAGTCCAGCACATGACCCTCAGTAAAATGGCATATAGTCCATTTTAGATTTTGTTTTTTGTTCATTAGTGAGCTTTAAAGGTGCTGATAGGCAGTTTTTGTCACGTTGAGGTAGAGCCAGGCTAGCCGTTTCCCCTTGTTTCCAGTCTTTGTGCTAAGCTGACCTGCTCCTGGCCGTAGCCTCATATTCAGCAGAATCAATAAGTCAATTTCCTAAAATGTCAACCTTCCTGTAGAATCTTTTTGGGCTTATCCATTTGACTTTACAAATGTAAATACTGTAATAGAAGCATTTACATCTACAGCCTCAACATTCACATTCAGTCCCTTCATGTAAATTCTCTCACAACTTTCTATCTACAGTTCTGTCCAGTTAAACCCTGCTAACATATTAGCACATCAGACTGATAGCCTCAATATTTCTCAACAAATAAATAGTCAATAGTCCTCATTTTTGGGACATACAGGCCTAATGCTGATCATTAACCCTGCACACTATATTACCTAAAAACAGGTGAAATGTCAGAGTATGCAAAGGAATGTACTGCATCCCAGAGTGCAGTTAACATTTGATTACTCTTGTGCAAAAGAGTGTTCAGTGTTTCACATATCACTCACGGCGTTGATGCCACAGAGCTGCAGGGTGGTGAAGGTAACGATGATGGTGAGGAGCTGCCAGCGGACTGTTTGGTTCTTAATCAGCTCCATCACCGAGTGGCTGCGGACGCTCTGCAAGGCAGCTTTCTCCTCCAACATCTCCTCCACCTCCCTGCTGTAGTCCTGGTTGCCCCATAGCCTCCTTAAAGCTAGGGGAGTGTGGTAAAGCAGCAGATTAAAGTGGTGAGAACACCACAGACCATTAAAACAAACTTGTAAAAAAGGATTTATTTGTAGAAAGGCTTTCACACACCTTTCTCACAGGCCTGGCGGTCTCCTCTGTCCAGCAGCAGGAAGCGGGGAGACTCTGGCAGGAAGGGCAGGATGGAGAGCTGGAGTATCGCAGTGAAACCATTGAAACCAAGCAGCCAAGGCCACCTCTCCTGAGTCCCAAGTAACTCACTGCAAGGGTAACATCATTTTCAACATCATGCAACAATGGAGCAATCACAGTGCAATGTAAAGGCATGCATGCAAACACTACCTGGAAAAGTGTTTTCTCTTGTTTAAAAAGGGACCCATGTTGTTAACGTTTATTGCATCTTATTTTTTGCAGTTTCAGCCATCATTCCTGTCAATAACATTGACATTGTAATCACCAAATTAATTGCAGAGACTGTTGTCAGGTCTTAGCAGTTACTTTGGTGATTACAATGTTATCATTTTAATCATAACTAATTAAAATGATGGCCAAAATCATTGAAAGAATTGGATCTCCAAAGTCAATTTTGAGGAATAAATACTGATTTCCTCTATGACACTTTGCAGTGATTCTCATATAAACTTGGCTTGTTCCTACATAAGTGTGGTTTTTTTATATGAAGAAATTTGGGCAATTATTTACAGAGTTAGAGTTAGAGTTTTCAGAAAATGCACTGTATCACAATATACATCACATACAGTCTCATGATACAGTATATATCGATATTTTATATATTTAAGGTTTTGTCCATATTGACCCCCCACCCTACGGAGAGGAAACCATGGACCACATGTGACCTGTCATTTGAACCTTCACCCGACTCTCCACAGTATCGATGACGCCGGCCACCTCACCTGATCCCCAGCAGCTGACCACAGAACTTCCCCAAGGAGATGAAGGTAGCGATTGTCACACCCACCATCCCTCGCAGCCTCTTGGGGGCGCATTCAACAAGGTACATGGTGTGAGCTACAAGACTGACTCCTGGAGGCGTACACAAGGGAATCATACATTTTCAGAAGAGTCGATAATGATCAATAACTGGGTGACAAATGACCTAGGGAACTTAAATATAATAGCGACAGGTATAAATAGAAATCGATTGCCTGTAGCCAAGAGTGATGGAGCCGCCATCTATGAAGAAATTAAAGAAAAAAGAGATGTAATGGCTTTCCTCATACTGTAGGTTCACCTGAATTGATGCCATAGAGAAGTCGTCCCACCATAATCATCTCAAAGGACATGGCCGTTTGGCTCAGGAGCATCAACACAGCTCCAATTATAGCCACAAAATTGTTTAACAAAAGGCATTTCTTTCTGTGGGACAGAGAGACAGAGACTTCTGTGTTAAAGCCCAAAGCCATCTTTTAAAAAACAGGAAACAAAAGCTGAAAGTTTAATTTTGTTTGTCTTTGATGGTGATGGTGCTGCATTAATTGAAGTTGTGCGTCTTTTCTGCTCATGTACACTGTACCTGCCATATTTTGAGATCAGTGGAGCAACCCCCAGCGAGCCCAGTAACCCCCCGATGCAGAAGATGGACACAGTGAAGGACCAGATGAGAGAAACCTGCCACTGCACCAAGGAGACACTGTATCTCTGCAGACATGTTCTGTTCACCAGCTCCTTTATAAACTGCAAATGTAGAGTTAGTCTCATTTTCATTTTAGTTATGCCAGCATGATGTAAGCTTTATCATGTTTTCCTTTAATAGAAGTACCGTACAGTTGTCTTTATAGCTGATGTGGAAAAATAAACTTGTATATGACTAAATTTCTAGACATTGTACCATGATTTTTTGTAGTTCTACTTACAGCAGATGGAGAAGTCATCACAGATACACTGAATCCATACTGAAATGTCCCACCAATGCCAGAGACAAAAATGGCAGCAATCACAACAGGACAGTCTAGCTGCAGAAATTGAGCATGTGAACAGTTAAAATGACAAATGTAAGTACATTTTGTTTCATATCAAACATGTTAGATCATTAAATTCTACTTTTCCCTTAATACATTTCCCAAAGCTTATGTTTGTCAGCGTCTGTGTTGAATTATTTATGTTGCTTCTGCAAGCTACAGCAATCACTCATCACTCAGAGCATTTAATGAAATGTAGTATTTGGGTTATTTTTCCAAACCTTCATTCTTAAAGAAAAGAAATGTGAGGTGGACACACAAAATTATTTTGAATATTACCTACCAGCAGTGTTAAGTACTGTAGCATAGCTGGAGTCTGGTCGTTGTCATGTCTGGTCTGCTTTCAAATCATTCACACGTTAAACTGGTGCGGTCGGAGACATATCTCTGCACTGAAATGATTAACTTTCTATTGAGGCCAAAGAGAAAATGTAACGGAAGGCAACTACCGTATTTGGCTAAGTGTGTGTGTGCGTGTGCGTGTGCGTGTGTGTGTGTGTGTGTGCGTGTGCGTGTGCGTGTGTGTGTGTGCAGGTAGATGAGCTGTGTGTATTTGTGTTTGCTGAAGGATTTTGCCCAATGATGATGAAAGACTTTGGACAGACAACTAAAAAAAAAGGTATTCATTGTCTTGCAATCTATTTAAAACCATGGGAAACTTACACTGAGTAACAAAAGACACAGATTGTAAACTTGGCCTGAAACCCAGAACCTTTAAGTATCTGCATTGAAATATTTTAGGTTACAGGGATTCTTAAAAAGTCATCACAAATTTAAAAGAAATCTCCCTTAAAATGAAACAGCCTTTGACTTGTTAACATTTGGTTTACAGTCCAGAGTCAGAAAATGACATCACATTAAGATATTGTTGTCATTTCATGGAGCCTCACAACAGACAGGAGTTGATACACAAAAAAGAGTTAAACGAGAAGATCAATAACCCTCTCGTCTATACGGTGAATATGAAGCCACAGCTAGCAGTCAGTTAGCTTACCTTAGCATTACCTTAGCAAGACTGGAAACAGGGTATGGTGTAAAAATAACTTGTTGGGGGGTTATGTGTCGGACGATTTGTTGGTTGAACACAGACTGTCTGAAGTCTTGACCTCAACATGAGGTTGCCAGGCAACCTGCCGAGACTCCAGGAAGTTACTGTGACTAACCAAGAAATAGGCCGAGAACACCGTGTGATTTTTACACTTTGCTTTGAGTTCGTATTAAACAAAGAAGATAACCTGTTAATTGATTAGCATCAGGGACACTGTTTTTTTTTAACCTTTGGACAGAGCCAGGCTAGCCGTTTCCCACCCACTTTGTGCTAAGCTAAGCTAAGCTAAGCTAACCAACTGCTGGCAGTCAGAGTGGTATCAAGCTTCTCATCTAATTCTCTGCAAGAAAGTGAATAAGTGTATTTCTCAAAACTATTCCTTTAAGATGAATTCCTCTGATAACCCTGCACATCACTGGCTGGAAACCATCAGAGGATTAGTCCTTACACCAAAATGATGCAATCAGGTGTGTCCTCTCATCTGAGGCTTGTGATAGCTGAATAGCAAAACCTGATGAAGCCTACACAGAACTAAGAACAGAAACCTCCTACGGTATCACTCTGTGTCAGGCAGACTATCCTGCCAGATGTCACACAGCTGACCTCCAGGAAGGAGCTGATGACGGCTGTCCTGCATCGTCTGTGGGAGGTGGCAGCTTCGGATGACAACACACTCCAGACAGACCACTGAGAGACTGAAACCTCTAAAAAGCTGCCAGGAGGACTGTTTTCTTGAGATGAGAGGCTCTATTTACAGCTTGACACAAGAAGCGATGGCTGACACTGCGTGAAAACAGAGGCATTGTAAGCCATTGTGATATCTCATCTGTATCAATTTATACACAAAAGTAACCCATACTCAAATGAAAACGCATCAGTGATTACTCATTAGTCCAATGAGTTTGTACAGTGACACATCCAGGGACTGAAACAGATATGACAATAATAAATTGATTTGACAATGATAAAAGGTAAATACAACACTACAATCACATAGTCCTGACATACAATTAAAACTATTAAGGATAAAAAACGAGGGTAAGAAGACGGATCATCAAGTCAGGCCAGACATGCTAAACATGCTGGTCCCTAAAGCCATGATGCTAGAACAAGTATGTTTTATACATTTTAAATTATCCTTACACATTTTAATTGCAAGGAGTCAAACAATTAAGTTATCGCATTACTGTAAATATTAACTGTAAATACATCAGCCTGTAAATACTCAATGCTCCCACAAAATGCTCCCACTTCCTTTCAATTCTGTGTACAACAAGCTGTAGGTTATAAAACACTCCCTTTCATAATTAATGATTTTTGTTAAGGAGTCAACACTGTTAAGAATCACAGGAAGAACCGTTGTGTATTGTCTTTTACTTTGGAAACATACAAATGTGTTCTAAGTCAATTAAACTCTTGACTGACTGTGTAAACTATGTGCTAAGTGCTACCTTGGTTGAACTCCCAAAGGCGTCTGATAAGACACATGAAAGACATCCTGGTGAACGAGCTAAAAACTGCCTCCCTGTTCCTTCAGAGCCACAGCGAGAGAAACAACAGAGAAGGAAGAGAAGAAATTAGGGCACTGAGATATATACAGATGCGCTTCATTGTGTTTGAGGAGGGAAAAGCGAGACCAGATACTGATTATAAATGGGAACTGGGGGATATGCTGCACCTGACAAAAGGCAGGCCGGGAGAAGGATGACTGGTTTTATAGCCACTGAGAACAGAGAGAGGAAATGGAAAAAGCCTGAAATTGGATCACAAAAGTGCCAAGCTAAATCCTCAGTTGTGAAATTGTAACAACATATAAAAACCTCAACCACCACATCCTAGTTTTTTTTTAACAAAAACAGTCTCTAGATGAGGTAGATAATGCAGGACAAAATTACAACAACGTACACAAAGCCCAGATGTTCAAATCAGCAAACATCGCCAAGTTTAGTGTTGGATAGAAGTTATTTTGAGCAGCTGGGAGTCTATTTGTCAGATCACCCACTGTGAGCAAAACACAGAGATGTGTCCGCTCTTCTTTTTAAAGCTAACCAGTGACTGCAGCTCCAGTGTGTGGAGGACTCACTGGTCTAAGAACTGTGACGATCACGGACACTGTCACAGCCTCACTTGGTCTGGTATGACCAGTATCTGATGGTGGCTAATGTTTCTTGAAGTTAGCAAACACTATTGCAGTGTAACTGACATTACTGAGTCATTTACTGTACAGGCTGTACTCTACCTGTGCTGCTGTTACACATTTACTATGTACCGTTTTTTTAATAGTGGTGGGGATACTCGCACCAAGCTGAGGTAGACCCTGTCTTGTTTTAATCTCTGTGGCGAGCCTCTGAGCTTAATGGATGTGCGATATTAATCACTGGAGTTCACATTTATTGAAGTCAGCCTGCTAAACTGTTTCATTCTTCCTGGAGACAGACAAGACAAATACTAAATGTCACTTCAGCATTTTCATGGGAGCTGCTATTCATTTTTCCATTACAATTATCAAAATGGCATCTACTCTTATCCAAGCACATAGTGTCTGCAAACTTTTTATCCACGGCAGTGACTATATTCATATGAACACAGCCTAATAAAAATGTAGAGAAAGTTAACAGCTTGGAAAAGTGTAACTTTCACCTTTTTGTCATATCAAGCCATGTTTGATATTTCAACATGTGATGAAATTGCTTGTATTATTTGTTTTTGTCTTTCATTGAAAAAGAGTACTCAGTCAAGTATGACAAAGTTCTGCATGAAAAAAAACAAAGTTGTTGCTGTGACTAATCAGTGAAACATATTATCAATGAAGCTTGACAAAAAACATCATCCCTCGGTCACTCTCAGAGTCTCTTACATTGACTGTTTGCCATGAGGGGGCAGCAGCACAGCTGATATTCTCAGCATGCGTCTCAAAAACAAACACTATGTATCTGAGTCTGGCCTCTGTCTTTTTTTAGGCCGTCAGAAAAACACTTGGCAACAGAAACAGATACTCAAGGAGTCGTGCCAAACTTGTAAGGTCCTCCCAAGTAGACAGAGAGTCATGGCAACGCTTGATCACAATGAATAATGAATGGCTCACAGGTTCACTTTACAAGGAGCTTTTCAGGTTCAGATATACACTCACTATATTCTCATTATCAGAGTGTGAACCGCAGTCAGGGCAGGGTGACGTATACCAACTGATGCTTTTACAACTTCTCTACCTCTGCTGAATATTTCCAGAAACAGTGAGAGTTTTATCAAAAGATAAACGAAAGCCACACAAACACAGCAACTCTTGATATCTTCAACTCTTTCATTATGACCAGCATGGCAATCAGACTCCAGAAATGCTGTTTTTAACTCTTATACAGAGGATGACTCCTCAAGCACCACCATGGAGTTACTATTTGTAGTTTTGAGTGGAATATTTCAACTATTTAATGTGTTGCTATGAAATTTGGAACAGAGATTCATGTTCCTCTCATGATGAATTGTAATTGGTTCGTACCATCATCATATCAACATTTCAACTTGTCCAATACTTTGTATTGATGACCAAATACCTGCAAAGCTAATGATATTCCCTTCAGCCTCAGATGTACTGAAAGATGTGGTTGATGTCTGACTTTGGTCTGATAAACCCTCATCAGTGTAGCCGTCCTAAAAGCAGCAAGCTAATACACAGTACCTGAGCAATGCTGTCTAACTATATAATTTGTATTTATACAAAATGACAAAGACTGTCAGACGCACACACACACACAACTCAAGATTAAACATGCTGGACTTGTCAAATTTGTCCTCAAAGCGCCAGTCACGATGGATGAATTTTCTAATCTCCAGTGGCAGGAAACAGACTGGTACAGCTGAAAACAAAGCAAGTTTAATAAAAGAATTTCACAAGTATTGATATTAATAATAACGTTCAGATATGTCAAATGTGTAACAAGTCAATCTTGTCAGCGTGACACCAGTCAGAAAACCCACTTCCTCACTTTGTTTGATGCATTCATCTTCAGTCGGGCCACAGTTATCTGGCCATAAAACACACTTGTGTATGAAGTAACAAGACAGACCAATTAGGATGAATTCGTGCCCTTGTATTCAGGTTTGTTGTCCATTCTCCATATTGCAAATGACACATTTGCAAACAAACCAGCACAGCAGCAGTATATCACTTTGCTCATGGAACTTGAAACCTGAGAGTCAAAATCCCATGTTGTATATATCGTGCCATCATGCCCTTGAGTGTGGCACTTAAAACCAGATTGCCAGTAAATCTCCAACTCAACACAAATGGCTCTTCTGTCAGGTGTGACGCACCTTAAAGCCCTCTGGATTCAGGTATCAGAGACATAAGGGGAGGAATTGGAGTGAAAACAGGTGCAGAATGCTGCCGGCGGGCAAGTTTCTCACTCAAGTCAGGTATCCAGTGTCCTTATGACTCAAAGATAAATAAATCATGTTCAATTAATTTCCAGCACAATGGAGGCGGGTGACATTGGATTTTTGGTGAAACGCAGGGGAAAGGATGGATCTCAAAATGCAACTTAAAATTACACTTATTAAACTTTGGTCTTTTTTTTATGCAACTCTTTTTGTGTATGTGTGTGTGTGTGTGTGTGTTTTCTTTTCCATTGCTATGCTTGCTGCCTTGTCTATTTATTTAATTAAATATTTCCAGGGTGAATTTATTTTACCTCTGTGATGCTTCCATTTGAGTAATCTGTCCTTCATTTGTCTTTTTATGTCTTGATTGTGAAGCAGATTGTGGTTTTTTCTTTGAAAACTCCAGGAAAAATAAAGCAGTTGATTTAACGTAAACACACACTGACATGAAAATGTAATGTTGATGATGTAAACAGTGTCCAGAGTGAGGAGACTTTTAATAAAGACTGCACCCACCTCAAAGAGAAGCAAACGCTCTGCACAAACTCTACTAGTTCTACCACTACAACACATATTAAAGGCAGGTTCACTTCTAATTTAAGTAATCGTAGTTTTATACATACTTTTGAACATACTTTGTAGGCTATACATTATTTGGAATAATGTAGGATACAAAAATAAAGTGACATTAGATTTGTGGATGGTTTGGAGTACAGAGAGAGTTAAGACACCAGACAGTGTTTGTAGTTTTTCTCTATTTCTAACACAGTTAACATATAAACATTTCAACTAATGATAGGACAGTCTTTTGTTGTTAGACCGAACACACTTGCTACCCTGTCGCACAGTTTGTTTGCTTATTTGAGTGCACATGTTTTAACATTCTGTCATTAGCTGTTATATTTGCTTAAATTAATTTATGTTGTACCTCTTTTACGGATTCTCGGTGAGTCTTGCCTTGTCCAAAACATGGGGCACCATTTAAAATGGCCTCTTATACTGAGACAGCAGGAAATGGAAGATGTCAACTGGGTGTGCCAGGGAGCTGGGGGGGGGGGGGGGGGGTATTTAGGATCCATGTTAGATCTAACTATTTTGGGACTTTGGGAAGTTTTGTTGTTTTTGTTTGACAGTGAGATTAGTTTGTAAATACGGATTTTATTTCAGCCTTTTATTGTTTTAAGATTAATTTGTAATATAGAGTTAATTTTTTATTCATGCCCCCCTGTGTGGCTGTGTGGGCTATCCTCTGTCTATATAAACCTTTCCTTCATCCCGTTTGTTTGGTCAGTTCTGTTTATTGCAGTCTTAAGTTGCTGGTTGTTTGAATTGAATCAATTTAAATGGCCCTAGTTTTTGCTAATTATTCTCTGTAATCTTCTTTTTTGTATTCAATCATATCATAATTCCAGTTGAAGTTTTAGATAAATTACTAGTTTTGCTTTTCAACACCTGGCGTCCTTGAGCCTTACTGCTTGGTCCGTGACAGTCAAACTAAAATTAGTAGTTTGTATGAGTTTATATTGTAGCATCACAGGGTAGGCGTGAAGGAAAACTCCCAGCACCGGGACAACAGACTCAATGGATGTAAGTCTCATTTCATGTGTGCTCCCACATTGTTATTGGTGTTTTATGTTGTTTTCCATCGTTGATACTTAATTAGTTAAGAGTTAAGATCTAATGCGGTTACATCATGATGTTGTGTGCGTGATTAGTGACATTTTCTCTAATAGAGGTGCAAAAGTTAGGCTGATACAGAATCAGTAACATCTATCAAGTACAGCTGAACAGTTGCTAGTGGTAAGAAACTAGCCAGGACACTGAACTTTAACACAGTCTTACTTTACAGGCCAGAATTGACAAAGCATGGCAATGTTACAATACAATACAGTACCTTTATACTTTATGTGGTCACATCTAGAATAAGGAAATGGTCGATTACAATTTATGTAGTTTGGCCGACAATGGTAAAATGGTCCTAGACTTTTTAAAAATGTGTTTCAGATCGTAGATTAATTTAACTTGACAATTTTTGTTGGAATCATTAATTCAATTTTTTAAAGTTGAGTAAAGATTAAGTGTAGTTGGAGCTGCAAGGACGCCTGTAAAATAATTAGTATATCCTCAGACAACTCACAGTTGGGACCACTTGATATCACTCTACATAATCATAATGAGCACTATAGGCTCCATTTGAATCTGAAAGCAGAATAAAACAGTATTCAATTATTTTTGAAAGTAGTTATGCAAACAGAGTTATATTTGCATAAATACTGAGGTGGATGACCACTTGACTACTAAAGTTTATTTACAGGCTTTGCCTTTTGTTATCACCATTTTGATCTATAGAACCTTGAAAGTCGACTGCTGTGTTGTCTGACAACAGCAGTCAAGATGGTGTCTTAATTTGAGGTCAAACTCTAGAAAGGTCAGAAAGGTCTACACCTAAACAAAGATAAGAATCTGTCAAGTCTTGAGATCACATAAGTCAACTGACAGATTTTTATAAAGACAAACGCTAATTGATGCTTTATTCCTCGTGATCAACTTGTATCGCATCAGAGTTGCTTCCAGGCACACTTCCAAATGGATCAAAAAGATAACAACGATTCAACTCTATTGGCAGTAATAAACAATAAAGCCATTGCTTAAAGCCCAAACATGATGATAAAAGAACAGCTGTAGAGTTACATCATTCATTACAACAACTGTGATGGTTTTAAAATGCTGTAAACACACACAAATGGAGAAATGAAGTGCATTTAGACAAGGCACACCTGTAATTTGTTGCAGACGTTTACTGACATTTACAGCCATCTCATTACATCACATGTTCTTCAGACATAAAGTCCTGGTGATCATTTAGGGGTCCAGAGATCACCTTTAAGTCCTGTTGACTAAACATTAAAACCACATGCATTGTCATCTGTGGAGTCATCTGAGGCTTTCAAGTTATTAAAAAGAAGTCCTGAAGCAAAATCAAATATCTGCTCATAACAATAACATAACAAAACAAAACCAATTCATCACCTCATCATCACGGGAATTTAAGGGCAATCAATGTTCTTCCAACAAAGTTTCTTGTAATAATAAATGTACAGGAACTGGTCACAGTAACATTGGTGCAAAGACATATTCATAACCTTCAGAGCTGCATGCATCTGAGGCACAGGTGCAAGACTGCAAAGGGATGGAGCAACCCATGGACTATATATAAGACTATTAAAAGAGTATCACACGCTATAGCTGTGTAGATTCAAACAGGGGAGATATAGCTGTGACTAAAAAAGTTGCACTAAATGAGATGTTGTAAAATTATTTGTTAGTTTAGATTGCCTATATTTGGATTATTATTATTGTGTTGTGTTAAGTGTGATGTTCCTGCTCCCAGTATACATGAATGTGCAGACTCTGTAGGAAAATACAGGTGGTAACAAAAACAAATGTATGTCTCTGAAGTGCTTTTTATAGAGGAGACTCACAGTAACACGGTGGGTAAAGAAGGGCCACAACTCTCAGGAAGAAGCTATTGAGGTCGAGGGTGTTCTTGATGCTCTTGGTGTGATGGGCCAGTACCTTCACCTAAAGGAAACTGGGGGAAATGTCTGCTGAGCATCTGACTTTCTGTTTCTGTCAACCTAAGTCGGCTGCTCACTTTCCTCCTCGCCTCACTCACATTTTTTTCCTACCAACTTGTCAGGATGATCAAAACACAGTCCAGTGGGTAAACACATGGAGTTGGGGAAGTAAAGTGGTGCTGACTCTGTAATTGTGCGAGGCAGCATTATGTTTCCCTTTCAAGGTACATCAGAAGGAGAACAGGAGAGAGCTGCACAAAGCAGGAAACGGCTGTTCACTCCATAACTCTGAACTTTTTATTCATGAACCTAACAACTGACGGCTCAGTACACTTGGCCTTCTGCAGGATAAAAACCACACTTGATCTGAATGACATTTGTAGACTTTAGTATCAAAATATTTTTGTATTTCATCTCAGCAATTCTCCATGTTATACATATGTTTATACGTTTACATTTAATTGTATGATGGATTTGGGTTTATAATCTTGATTGTGATGCATTATTGAATTCTACAATAGACTTAGCACAGTATATTTAAATGCATATTGATTTTTAATTCCTAGAACGGCTAATGTTAGAGGCCTCTCTCCACCTATTTACACTTTGTCTACAGTATATATTTCATCTGGATGAACTGAGGTTTCATCCTAAAAAGGGCAAAATGTAACAAAATGTCTATTTGTAGATTCATTATTAAATTCTCCCATCTGCCTTTTGTGAAAAAGCACCTCACTAGATTATGTTTCTCTTCACTTCACAGTCATTTCCACCACTAGGGGGAGCAATAACCAGTTCAAGAGGCAATAACACAGAACATGAATGAATAATATGTGTATGACTAATATGAATGCACTTCTTCTAATTATAGTGCCTCGATCATAAATCTCTAACTGAATGATTAACCGGCCTTTAGGACTCTCGTGGGGCTCCATGAGCAACTATGCAGGCTCATCACAGATCCATCTGAGCTGGACCATAGTGTGTATAGATGATTATATAATTCTATTTTATGTTCTCCTTTTTAATACATTGCTCCTGTGTTCCACTGTATATCATTGTTCTTCAGTATCCTGTATTGTGTTTTTACATGTAATCAAGCATCTCTTTAAAATGAGATCTCAATCCCAATGGGACTTAAATAAAGGTAACATGAGAAACTTTAAAACATTTAATTAAGCCTAAGCAGTAGCAGTAATAATAGTTATTAATAGGATATTTAATAAATAAGGTTAGCTATAGATCATAAAACAAAATTCATAACTGTTGGGGGTAAAACTGGTGAGGTAGTGATTAGGAGGCTTCTGATTAAATCACTGGCAAAACCACAGGGCAGGGGGAAACTCAATAGATAAATAAGAGAAAATACAGACTACACGTGTGGGATGTATGCTTACAGGTAACACCGTGCATAAAGACAACCATTCAGATTAAATGAACCACTCTCCCACGTGCTTTCCTCTGACACGGATAGGTTACCGTGTCCACCCTGCTGCTGATATGTGGCTTGAATTCATGCAGACTGTCTTCATTCACTGAAATACACACACAGACACACACACACACACACACACACACACACACACACACACACACACACACAGAGGGAAAAAAACACTTCCGCCTCGAGAAGGTGGGAGGTGTCACGTGGTATGTGCCCCCAGCCAATCAGGAGTAAGTGCGCATTGCGATCCTGTGCAGAAGGATTGTTTTATTAAAGGGTTGGTTGTGATCAATGAGCGAGTGGAGCTGTCCACGGTGCTGAAAGTTACTTCATGATGGACTGACTTTCAGCACCACGGGCAGCTCCTCTTTCATAGTCCCTGTTCAAAAACAACACATATGAGCATTTATACAGAATATAACACTCCATTTATACATTTTAAACGGGTCCTTTCCAACTTTACGAGTGTTTAGATTCATTATTGTTGTTTGCTGGTTCTATAGATGATGTTCAGATGGTGTATACATATAGAGACAACTTTATGACTCCAATGCAACTGAAGCAAGGAAAGCTCGGACTAAAATCCCACTACAAATACAAAAACATAACTTCGATATAGCCTAGCAACCCTACGACTAAATTTGTTGCTGCTGCAAAGCCAGGACGTGTGGATGATTGGGTTTCAGCCTTTGGTTTATGCCTCCACGGCTGCTCAATCTCGGGCAGTTGGCTGTATTTCCTCGGGGTGATATAACTCTTCTACTCCATTAATAACGCAGCCACCAGCGGTCACATCAATCTGTGGCTGCAGACACGAGCCCTGGCCATATAGGTGCCACAGGCCCGCACGGTCACATGGTCAGCGGCCAATGAGCTGAATGGAACCAGCACCGTGTAAATCAGCCGTGACAGCGAGCTACGTGTGTTTCCTATGAAGTCAATAAATGGGAAATCGGCCGGGAATTTATGAATAGGTCTGGCCGATGGGTGCGCAAAAGCTAAATTACACCTCTGAGAATGGTGGTATTTCAAAATGCAAGTGTTCATGAAGTGACATTTAAAACCAGTAAAATGCTTTCATTTATACTTTTAAAAACATCCTCTTTAACTCTCTCTTTGGTGCACTTTCAGGAGGAAGTTCAGTATCTTTGTTAACAGCTCAGTTCTTTGTAAAGGTGTAAAGGTGCAGTTAGATATAAAAAAAAAGAAAGAAAAGCAATAATTCTGTTTCTTCTTCTGTTGATCCTGATGAAACAAGGGTGGGCTTCACATCCCATGGTTGCAACCTGTTCATGACGTCGAGCCAGTTGTTTTGGTCCCCTCTGCCCAATCGGAGGCTCCGCTCACATTCTACCGGAGCCGAAATGGATCTATTCATGCAGCGGCTCTGTCCTCCCGTAAGTACCATAACGCCCTTCGTCGGGTGCTCTGTGGTACCCGGCTGCTGCTTTAAACGGCAGCACTGACATGGAAACCCCATTGCAGCTGCAGAACGATTTCTTTCCAGAGCAGCAGTTCCAGCACTGTAAGTACCAGCACTACTGCGGGCGGGAGGATCGGCTCGGCAAGCAGCACGACCAATGCTGCACCTGCAATAACTGCACCTGTGATGCGAGAAAAAGCCTCGTCTTTCGCGGGACGTCGCCGACCACTGTGGGAACTTTAAGGACACCTTCGGAAACGTCTTCGAGGCAAGGTTGCCAGTACAGCGTCTGCGAGTTCACACCCTCTAGTCATGGTAGTTCAACCAGGCATCATCATCCTCACCATCAGCAGCAGCATTGCCGCGATCGGCAGCGGGGCAGCCTGGGCAGTAGCCACAAAGACAGTAACTCCTACAATGAAATAGCCATGAGCAGCTGCAGATACAACGGCGGCGTAATGCGGCCGCTGAGCAACTTGAGCTCGTCCCGCAGAAACATACACGAGTTTGATTCCGAGTCCCAGCCTTTGCAGCCCATCTCAGCCGCAGATGCGTCGGACACTTTAGTATCCAAGCCGGAGAATAATTCCACCACCCTGATGCCTTACGCATCGGGAGACGGAGGGGGAGGCTGCGGCCACAGCGGCGGCAAATCGGGTAAAAAGAAGAACCAGAACATTGGGGAAAAGCTCGGGCACAGGAGGGCCTTGTTTGAGAAAAGGAAGCGGCTCAGCGACTATGCTTTAATCTTTGGGATGTTTGGGATCGTTGTTATGGTTATAGAGACTGAACTCTCATGGGGAGCCTATGGAAAGGTGCGTATTTTCTCAAAGCCCGAGTTAATTTAGTGGCAGGTGACTGGCGGAGCAAGCCCCTCTAGATTAAATAACAAACTTATTCCAAAAGAGTTATAGAAAAGCAGCCACTTTAAATAACAGGCAACAGAAGTCTGCGCTCACTGCAAAGTGTCCCCTGTAGTCACATTGTCACATGCAGGCCAAAAGGCCCGCTGCTGTCCAGCCATGAAGGGGAACCCCAATATTACAGAAAGATGCCACATGTCAGCATTTGTTGCTCCTTAAGAAGCTGAATTATTACTTACATGTATTTTTCCAGATTTCGGTCAACAGCTGGTTTAGTGAGGATGTTTTTGTGTCATCATGTTGTGTCTTGTTTGGCTTTAGTGTTGTTGCTCTTTTCCAGGAGTCCCTGTATTCATTAGCTCTAAAATGCCTGATAAGCCTTTCTACAATCATTCTCCTGGGGCTGATTATCATATACCATGCAAGAGAGATACAGGTAATGTTGAAACACCTTTCTTATTCTTTAACTGTTGATGTTGAAGGGTCAGCAGTCTGCTGTAACGCTGAATGTCTCATCACATTTAGTAAATGTTATCATTTCTTCACACCTGTACTTTGTAGGATGCCACAGATATGTTTGGTCAATAAGTTTTGCAGAAAATATGTTTTTATTGGCTTAAAATCTACTAAAGCAAATAATGTTTTGTGAAAGCAAATTAAGTGTTAACTTTCAGTTTCTCTGCAGCATGGGACAGTGTAATTACTCAGTGAGATTATATATCCAACATGAACATTTTGTTAACAACTTTTATTTTCATTTTCTTCATTCCAAAGTCAAAGACTGTAGTAGACTGATCATCATCTGTTGAAGCTACATTACCAGTTCATTACACATTTTGATAAGATTTAGGAACTCCTGACAGGGCTCAGTGGGTGAGTATAGATTGTCGGCCTCCCCTGAGAGGTTCCAACACTCGGACAGTTTTATGACCTTGCCTCGGAGCATTGTTGCATTACTTACAGTTCTTCCTGCGCTTCAGCACTTGTGTCTTTGTTGAGCAGCCACAAAATTAACGGTGCCACCGTCCTGCAGGGTGGACGCATGTTGCCAGAAAGCTTTCATGTATCAGATAGTTTCTTTTCTTCTTTTTTTAAATTAAATCTACCTAAAAGGAACACTTCACTTGAAAGGAAACGCAGCTCAAGCATTTTCTCAAATCTTGAATGACACCATGTTTAATCAAGTTAATGGATTTTCTTACTTTTTAACAACATGGTGATTTCTTTTACAATGCCTTTAGCTAAATTGCATGAGCTGATCCAGCTGTTTTGCTCTTATTCAAGATGTAGAATAGGTTTTAGTAAAACAGACAAACATTACATTTAGACGAAACATTAGGTTCTTGTCTTTGGCATTAAAAGTTGCATTAGCTGCAGTATATTCATCTGGTATATTTAGTACTTACAAGTCCCAGGGGAGTATCAGTCATTGAAATAGCCCAACAGTAAAATGTGTCGCCCCCTTCAGATGTCTCATTGTAAACCTTTCTTTATGAGGGGTGATAGAAATGCACAGACATCATTACCATATTTCAATGTATAACAGAGGTGTTTTCATTTCCCCTGCAGACAGTTCCCAGTAGCTGTTTATAAATTAGAGAGCACACTGTAAGTTTGCATGAGAGTATCACATTCATTCTTTCCCTCCCTCGGCCTCCGCATCTCTTACTCTAATCCTGTGTAAATTATTTAATTCATAAACTGAGCTTTTTCACCTCCTTGCTCGTGCAAACTCTCCTTGATGCTAAATAATGTAAAGATTTAGTTGCAACCAATGTGTTGCAAAGTTGCATTTCTTCATCACAGCAGGTTTCCGTTTAGTGAGTTTTATAACAGATTGTGGTGGTCGTGCCTCAGCTGGACGTTTATGGTCCCTGTTCACAATAAACCAGCTAAATGCTTAAGCACTGAATTGTGCTACATACTTCCTGTTTCTCATATATTCTTACTGTCATGATACAGCGCCACATCTGTATTGATAAATATGGTGATGATAGCAGTTTTTAAAAGCTTGACTACTTTGTTTTACACAATAAAAGCTATATTCAGTAGAGGCAAGCTGAATTTTTCATTTTAGCTCTAAAATGAGCTTTTATTTCCTTTCCTTTAATTGTCAGTAGCTGCACATTTACCCCACATGAAGGCTGTTTCAAACCTCTTTGATCCAGACTGCTCTGACAGCCACGTCAATATCCAAAACATTTTTCACCCTAGATCGCTCTCTCTTCATGATAAAGACATTTCCTCTTTTTGCTGACCTAGAAAACTTTATTAAGGCAATTGTTTGCCTCAGAGTTGATTACTGCAATGCACTTTTCACTACATCTCCCCTCTCCACAATGATTTATATACAATTTATTCAAACGTAGAAGCCTGAACACTTAAATGAATCAGAAAACATCATCACGTCACTGCAGTCTTACTCACTCCCTACTGCTTCTCTCTAAATGTGCAAGTTAATTATAAGGTCTGTCTTCTAATTCATCAAGTCCCGTTTGGAACAAACTATCACCCAGTTCCTGGAAACTGACTCTATCTTACTATTTAAATCAGTTCATAGTGTTTATACTTCAACTTCCACCACACCAGCTGCTCCTTCGCTTCCCTGCCTGAGGGGCTTTTGTGCCTGTTGTTGCTAGTCTGTCATTACTTGGTTCCTGTAGACTGACATATGTGCCAGCACACACACACACACACACACACACACACACACACACACTCATACACACACACACGCAGACAAATTAATTCTAAATCTATCTTGCTAATGACACACACATGCACACACAGCGGCTCTGGATGTGTGTGTTTCCTCTTTCCCTTTCTTTGTGCTTCTGTCATTTGTATCTGATAAAGATGTGTTTTTGACTTCTATGTGTTAAATTTAAAAGACAGACTGATTGTTTCAGCTCTGTTGTTTATTAGACCCCCCAAACTTTGCGCAGCCTCAGACATTAAACAACTATTTCCATAGACTGTACTCCAATGACCAGTAAATTGACTTTGACATGTAAAATGTCATTTTAAATCATAGCTTTCTGACATTAAATTCACAATTTCAAAACACGAACCTACTAACTAATTGACTCCATATGTAGTCTTAACACCTGGGTGTAACATTGCATTAAATACAACACTCTTTGCTGTTGTGTTATTCGGTGTAGTGTAATGTCTGGTTCGTGACCCCCACATGGCTCTACATGAGCCTAAAGTGTTTGTCGAGTGCTATATCTAAAGGGCTCTTTTCCTTTTGGGAAATTTAGCTCCTGGAGTGAAATAGATTATGCATGCACATCATGTGTACTCACAGATGCCTGTCAGATGTGGAGGCATAAGTCAGGATGATGAAATATTTCCCCACCACTTCGAGCGCCTTAGAACTGATTTACTTGTCAAACTCGGTAAAGCCTGTGCCCTCTCACTTTTATTGGGTATAACAACAGGAAGTGTTTCTCCTCAGAGTGACTGAAACCTCAAAAGGTCGGGTCGGACAGGATAGATGTTGGACACCAGCTGTCATTTGAATTGTTTAGGCATACATCTGCTGTGCTGCAATGGCAGTGACGGGTGACCTACTGAGCCAAGTGCATTAACAGGGAGAGACAGTGTGTCCATGTAATGCTAAATGTCCTCAGATTTGTCCCGGCGTCTACAATTAGGAGGAGTAATATTAACATTTAATCCTCCTTTGTACACACGCATGTGGCTCAGTATTTTTTTCACTTCTCCTTGAAGTGTTATCAGCCTGATTCAGTCCCAATGATGTCTTTTGTTGACAGCTGGCGATCCGCCCGAGGAGTTTTTAGACTTTTGAGTTCAGCTGAGTTTGCTGCGTTGGCAAGCAGCGACTTACAGTACAGTACGAGTGGAAATGGAGAGGTTAGAGTCTGTAGCTGCTTCATGACTTTGATTTGTCATTGTCAAAGTCTGATATGTGTCTGGGAGCATCTTCCTGCTCTCACTGCTAAGATGGTTGATGAGTTCGCCTTATTCCCAAACAGACAGAAACTGACATTTTGAAAGTTTTCTTCTTCTTCTTCTTCTTCTTCTCACATCAAAGGCTCCCTGCCGAGGGGCATTTGTGTTAAGGCCATTGGTATGTCGTTGTACCTTGTGATGACAGCTCTGCTGAGTTTTCTTAAACTAATGCAAAATGCTTTGGGGGCTGTTCTGTCTTTGATGTGTACTTTTGAGATAAAAGTCAGCGCTGATGTTTCACAGTCACACAGTATTACATTTTACAATCTGCAGAAAAGATAAAATAACAACACATCGCCCAAACTGTGCCAGCGAATCCTGCCAAAGTCAGACTTGGCCGTGCTTGTCAGACCGCCCCTGGGTGGTGTGTATGTGTCAGAGATATGGTGTAACTGCAGGAGCCGCACTGCATTTCTCACAGTGAAATCTGTCCTCTACCTGAGACTCCAGACCGGAGTCAGATAACCACCACTGGCTGGTGACCTCAGTGTTTTCACTGAACATACAGGTTTTCAAGGCCAGAGACACTCAGTCTCCTAAAGAGTTGGGAATCCTCAAAATTATTTATTGATGGCGTTTACTAAATTGTGCTTGGCATGTGATGTTAAGCATGCAGATAATTTTAGATTGCAGCAGCAGCAACACTTTAAAGAAAGAAGGATTTATACTTACTTATACTGCTTTTTACTTTGGCTCAGAGAGGCTTTACTTTGCTTGAATAGAAGAATGTATATGCAAATGTGAGACTTAATTTCTAAAACAAAAGCAAAGTCAATCTGCAACAGCTTCAGATTTACTCAGCAAAGTGGCCTCTTAGTGGCTCACTTTGATATCATAAATAAAGTATTGCATTAATGCCTAGTTGGGCTGAACCTCTCAACCTAATTCACTAATGAGATTGAGCGATTTCATTCTCAGTGACAAGATATATGTTCCCATCTCCACATTACACAGATTAAATATTGAGCTGGACTCCATTAGTTATATTGAGTGTGGTGAAACCAGTAACCAACCCAGCTAGCATCGCAGGTGAGCTCCTCTGAGACTGCACAGCTGAGACGCAAGACGCAATGACCTCAGGACACATTCTGTTGTATTGTCTCTCAACCTGACATGAGTAAAAACGTTCCTGTGATGAGCGAGGGGCATGCACACGTAGTGATTAAACTGCATTTTGTATCCATCAGAAAACAAGCTGAATGTCTGAGAGAAGCCAGTAACGGCTGGATTTGTTCAGCGTATCGGCTGATTGTTCTCTGAGATCTGTTGTACAGTGCAGGGGCTTAGTGTGTGTGCTGATTTATTGTCACTTGGAGAATATCACGTTTTGGAAAGAATGATGTTAGAATTAGATTTAGATTAAGGTTAGGATGCACACATACACATGTGTGTACATATGTACAGATACAAACATGTAGGTGTGTGTCCACATAATAAAATAGGAGTTATAGGGGCCAGATAACATAAACAACTCATAAAAAAAGACTTAGAGAGTCAGCTCACCCAAATTAGGAAAACAAAAACATACTGTGTTTCCTCGTTCCTCGTTTTTTTATTAAAGTATCTGGATATGCAGACAGTTTTGATTTGGAGTTATCCATCTCTGTCTCGGTTAGGTGGGTTTTCCAGAGTATGAGGGACATTGTTTCTGGAAAGACATGCTATTGTTGAGTTTTTAACGATGCTATCGACATGGCTCTATGGATGGCAATGTCAGTCTGTTGGTCAGTCGGCCCTCATTTCCATGAAACTTTGACATTCATGGTCTCCAGAGGATCTGACTTTTCCTCTAGCTTCACCATTTTGATCATTGTAATGATCCCTTAACTTTTCATCTAGCGCCGTCAAAATCTTAATTGGTTCAACACTTTGGTTCATGACCCAATACCTGCAAAATGAATGACTTTCCCATCAGCCTCAGCTGTACTTGTACTGTTTAGTGCTAACTATCAAATGTTAGCATGCTAATGCGCTAAATTAAGATGGTAAACATGAAAAATATTGTACCTGCTGAACATCAGCATGTTAGCATTGTCATTGTAAGTATGTTAACATGTTGATGCCTGAGCACATTTGTAATTTGGGAGAACTGAACCTTTAAGTAACTAAGTGAGATTGACGTTGTTGCTTTAAACACATATCATAGTGCTGATTGCAGTCTTCTAAGATGCTTTCCGCCTTTGTAGACCTGTTTTTAACTGTGAGTTAAGGTTACTTCCAATTTAAAACCCTTTTACTTGCTGTGTTTAAATAATTTGTCAGCCTCTTGTAACTAATTTAAAAGTGTCCCGTCTCATCAACTGCCAGACTCTCTTCCTCTGTCTCATATTTGGACATATTTTGACATGGTTTTTTCCACTGCAGATGTAGTTTCCTCCACCTCTCATGGAGTCATAACTGTTGGTTGTGCTGCTAGCATGGAATATTTGATGCTCTGAGGTAAAGGGCCCTTGAGTATTGTATTTCAGGTCATCCATTACCATAATTGCTTTTACCCACCAAGTAGGCTTTCCTTATGCAACCTGCGTTTAAATGTTTAATTGCATTGTTTTGAGGTAACAAACTTTGTAACTGCTTTTGACAGGATGGCGTTTGTTCTTTAAAATGTAAAATAAAACGCTGCTTGTGCTGTGTGCAAACAATAGATATAGCTGCTTTCAGAGCCCTAATTCTGTAAGTAAGAAACCGTAGCAGAGTGGAGTCACAGCTTGTGTTTCCATGTCTACATTACACTCACTTGGAAAGCCGAACAAGGCGAGCTGTGGTTAGAGTTACACACTTCTTTGACAGATGTCCGTTTGTTAAAAGAGCTCAGTGTCACTCATTTGATATGAACAACTGCCTCTGAAAATTTAATTCATGGGTTTTCTGTGTTTGGGGGAAACTTTGATTGTAGCTTTTAAATAAATATAAACGAGGCTTTGTGGGACAGCTGTACCGTGTGTTCAGGGACGTGTTAGTTGTAGCTTGTTCTGTTTTTGTTGTAATGTGCCAGCATGTTGACAGCAGCTGATATTTCTTGTACAGTTGCTGTTGGACATATAATTGGCTCGGAAGTTATAATAAGCGTGCAGTGTTGTGGGTTCAGTGTAGTTTTGCGTGTTAAAGTGAAGCAAGCGGCTTCGGTGTCAGAGTGCCTTCGAAGCTGTCAAGCTGCAGTATGTGGAGCATTCATGTATGTCTGTGAGAAAAGTGGCAGTGCACAGTGTTATTGATTTTTTTTCTTTGTCCTTGAGTTGAACATGTTGAATAGGGGCTTTTTCTTTTCGACGTGTGAAATATGACTGTTTCAGCAATCCAATTTTATGTAACATATCACTGCTGAATTTACAATCCAGGTCAGTGATCCCATTAGCCCTCCTGGATCGGGACACTTTTTTACTTCTATAACGACAAATTCCAAATTAAACTAAATGGAGACTAGTTGGCGGGATGCCGAGTCGTGATGTGGGCCTCCAGTGTGTGTTGAGTTTGATGTACATTTTATTTCTCATAGAATTAAAACTGCAGTTTTGACTGATAAATCATTATATAGTATCAGTATATTTCAGACTTAAACAGCTAAGGGACTGTACGGAAATGATTGGGGTGGGGAGAGGCGGTTATTGTAATAACCTCCCCAAGGTTATTGATGTTTAGTTTGGACCCTCCCTTTGACGTGGAGACAATTACACCCACCCCCCTAATGTCTCAACTGAACTGATTTCAAATGTTAATGGAACAATAGTTTTTACAGAGCCTGGATTGCACATTGCACAGGAGTAAAATTAGCAATAGCCAATATTATCATAAACATAACAAATGGCACATTTTGTTAACCAAGCATTCCAGCTGCTGTCTATGTTTGAACCAAGAGCTACTAAATTATTACCACTGTTACTGAATAAGTGAACGGGGGACAGCCGGCAGCTCAGTGGCTGCTGAGGAGCAGCAGCATCGTCATATTTTCACTTCACCCATTAAACAAGTTGGGTTGTGCTGAAAATGCATTATACTATAGATTAACCTTATTTAACCAATCAAAGTTCTGTTATAATGCAGAATGAAGTGAAGGCAACCGTTGGCTTGTTAAAAAATGGCACGCTCTTTACAGAGATTATGTTTAATCCCTAATAAAGATCTACATCTGCTGTGAAACCTGACGAAATGACCCCACTAGAAACTGTAAAATAAAGCCCTGATACAGAGACATGATTGTTGTCCTGAAAAAAGCAAAGCATACATTTATACACACATGTCATGTTTTTAACTCAACTTTTTTGATGTATGTATTCAATCTTTTTTTAGAAGTAAATCCTGCAAAAGATGAAATGAAATACAAATCTGGGCCATGAAAGAATTAACGGCCCTCCCTTGCTGTCCCAAACATAATCTTTTTTGTACAGTCCCTAAACTTAAAATATATATTAAATTCTTGCCAGCAGGTATCAGTCACTGAAAATCCAAACTGCACACTTTAAACATTAAAGATGAGCTGAGCTGAAAGATGAACTGACCTGTGCACAATTCTGTTCTCAGAGATGCTAAACTGTAAGCAAAAACATGGTACTGCATGTGCATCTTTTCATTTTGAATCCTGAGAAGTCATTGGACATTGCATAATTCATTACTAGGCATATTAAGGAGGTTTTCCCTACAAAATGTAATCATGTGCAGTTTTTCTTTTCTTTCTTTTAGAGGGGCTTCTGCTCTCGTGGCAAAAACAGCCGCCAGGAAACCTCGCTTGTATTTGCTGACAGCATCATTTTGTGAAATATCTCCTGCTGGTTGTGACGGCCTGTACACAGGCAGAGGACCTTGAGGTGATTGAGTGGAAAGAGCAGCAGCAGCTGTGGAGGAATATCAGCGTGGTGTGTGAAAAAGAGGAATCATTTGACAAATGTAGGGGAAGCTAATACTGTTTGATAGTTTTATATTTGCTGGTGTGTAGGTTGAGGATTAAATACTGAGAGGAGTAAGATTAAGATAGTGTATCTACGACTGTAAGCATGATCAGGGATCACTGTGAACGAGGTGGTGATGGCGGTCATGGGCTCAGCCGTTAGTTCAGGGTGAATACACTGAGCAGTGAATCTTCTGACCGAAGATAGCTGTAGATTGGATTGAAAGTGATGAAGAGGAGGGAGGGAGAGAAGAGGGAGCAGCAGCAGCAGCAGCAGAGGTGACCATGTGAGGAAGCTGCTGAATATGACAGAGGACAGGGTGGAGAAGAGTGATGAGGGGTGCTGAAATCCGCCCACACTGAAGTCTCCGGTGGAACGGCCTACCTTCTGGTCGGGGTGACCAGGCGACCAGAACCTAATGCTAATGTGGAGGCGGCAGATGCTCTCATCAGTACAAGGCTTTGAAGATGAAAATGCTTACTTCATGCTGCTAATGTAACACTTATTTTTTATTTTTTATTCAAGGAGTTTGAAAGCTGTGTGAGAAACAGAGTAGGGGAACATTTGAGGCAGAATTCAGTCCTGGAGTATAGTGGAGACACACAAACAGACTGTTTGGCCTTTCTTACTACAAATATTTGCCATTTATTGTAGAATTTAAATACCTGGACCCAAGGTGATGTCTTCAAATGTGTTGTTTTGTTAAACCAAAAGTCAAATACCCAAAGATATTCAGTTAACAGTCATACATATAACAAAGAAAACCAGAGAATGTTTGGCATTTTTTCAGTATTTTTGCTGGAGAAATTACGTAAACGATCAATTACATAGTCGATTATTTTTCTGCCGATCGAATCATCAATGAATTCATTTCAGCTCTAACTCTGAGTTACTTTCTACCTTCCAGACAGCCATTGTATTCCATCCATTTCACTTTAATATGAAGATTAAACTTGAGAACACTTGAAGCTAGAAAAATAATATATGATAATAACAATAATTCATCAGAGGGATTTTCTTACAATACAGAACAAATGGCGACCTCCAAGGCGGTTCAAAACACATGAAAACATATAAAACACCATGGTTTTCTTTGGAAAAGGCTGGATATTTCAAGGTTTCAACCTTCATCAGATACCCTTGTTACATATCTGAGGGCCATTTTTGGCTTTGAAAGAGTGTAGCGTCCTCTCCTTACCTTATCAGTTATTTATTATTTTCTTGGGCTGCACCTCCTTTTATTTTTTTATTCTCTTGAAAATGGTCTAAAATAATGTATATATATATGTGTGTATATATATATATATCTTAAATGGGGGAAAAAACTGCTAGGGTATTAATATATGTGACTCAAAACTGTGATTTAATGACTCGAGGCTATTTGTGATTTATTGTTTAATGGGGTTTAATGATTTCCTGTAGCTTTCTGTGTCACCATGATGAAAATGTTGAATGTTTTTACCCTCCATCCGCCTCACCGTGCCCTTTCCTTGCAGTTATTTATGGTGGACAACGCAGCTGATGACTGGAGGATAGCCATGACATATGAGCGCATCTTCTTCATCTGCCTGGAGATCCTGGTGTGTGCCATCCACCCCATCCCAGGGAACTACACCTTCACCTGGACGGCACGCCTGGCCTACTCCTACGTGCCATCCAAGACGGATGCGGACGTGGACATCATCCTGTCCATCCCCATGTTCCTGCGGCTGTACCTCATCGCTCGTGTCATGCTGCTGCACAGCAAGCTCTTCACGGACGCCTCGTCCCGCAGCATCGGGGCACTCAACAAGATTAACTTTAACACACGCTTTGTGATGAAGACCCTCATGACCATCTGTCCCGGCACCGTGCTGCTGGTCTTCACCATCTCGCTGTGGATCATCGCTGCATGGACTGTGAGAGCTTGCGAGAGGTGCCTGGATCAGTTTCTCACGCTATGCTGCACTGCTCAGCATGAAACATAGATAAGGCATAAAAATAGATAATGTACACACGTCTTAGCTTACTCTGTCTGAGTATCAAGATAGAAAGATTTACAAGAAAAAATTATAACCCTGCAGGAAACATTTAATTTTATGTACAGTACTACATTGGATTTTCCTCTCTTTTTAAAATGAGAATTTGTTATAAGCTGGAGTGCATCAGTTTCCTCAGGTGCATGAAGGTCAGTCAACCATGTATTATTTATTACAGGTACCATGACAACCAGGACATAACCAGCAACTTTCTAGGAGCCATGTGGTTGATCTCAATCACGTTTCTTACCATTGGATATGGGGATATGGTCCCAAACACATACTGTGGAAAAGGAGTCTGCCTCCTGACTGGCATTATGGTGAGAAAAGCAGCCTGAGTGCTCCAGTTTTTGTTTTGTTTTTTTAACCAGTCAACATTTCTGAAAGTGTTGAAAGACAGAAAATAACTAATATGCTGCTAATATTTCATGACTGGAAAAAATAGCTGACAGTTGTATATCTGTGCCTGTCCATTCTTGTTATTTCACAGGGCGCTGGCTGCACTGCCTTGGTGGTGGCTGTGGTGGCAAAGAAACTCGAGTTAACCAAAGCTGAAAAACATGTCCACAATTTTATGATGGATACCCAGCTAACAAAAAGAGTAAGTGAAAGCTCCGCCTTTTGACATCATGGATATTTCACCTTTTCTGCGTTCCTGATCAAATGTCTCCTCTTCTTTTATTTATTTATTTATCTATTTATTTTGGCACTTTAGGTGAAAAACACAGCTGCGAATGTTCTCAGGGAGACGTGGCTCATCTACAAGAACACCAAACTGGTGAGGAAGATGGACCACGCCAGAGTCAGGAAGCACCAGAGGAAATTTCTCCAAGCCATTCACCAGTAGGTACCCCGCTCTTAACCCTGACCCCGACTATCATGTTCGTCTAATACTTTTTATTCAGCAGTGTATTCGCTTGATTTACCGATGCGACCTCGACCTGAAATCTGAATTGTTTGACACCTGTAGCAAAAAAATGTGCTCATGTTATTGATGGATTCATGACTATGTTTCTCCTGACTTGACTAACTTTAAATTTGCAGATGTGATCATGAGTTGGCCTGTTGAATCTTCATCATAGAGAGCAGTAACATATGCAAGGGGACTAAATGTATGTCAGTACTATTCACTGATACACTAGAGGTTCTTGTAATCCATTTATATTGAAAACAGAGTAAGATTTGTCAGTTTGAAAGTTGCATGTTTCATCTGTGTAAAATGGCTTTTTCTCTGAATGAGAATTTCAGCAGCCTCAATTTTACAGAAGTATTCCTGAACCAAAAAAATAATAATTTTACCTTGAAATATTCTCGAGTTACAGAATTCACAGCGGTATGATATTGATCTCTCCGCCTGTCTCTCACCTTTTGCTGTCAGGTTGACTCTTGTGTGTCTCTTTCACTGTGAGTCAGCTTGCATGCTGACCTCGGGGCTGACACATCTGGATTTCTACTTTTTCTAGCGGCTGGTCAGACACTTACCTGTCAGCTAGTCTTTTAGCGGGTCCCCGAGGAGCCCCGAAGTGCTATCTAACTCCAGAACAGTATCGATTTTAGCCTCACCTCGCTCTTGTTTTTCTCCAACCTACAGTGCTTACAAGCACATCCAGTCTGTGGCTTCTTTCAATAACTGGCAATCAGCTCAGCGCTTTATTAAAATAAGTCGCTAGATGTACAATGATTGTGTTATTATGTAGCTTTATGCTCAAGTGAAATGTCCCCTTTTTGTATGTTTGTTTGCTTTCTGTGGTTTTATGTATGTAAATGGGTCTTTGTGGTCTCCTGTGTGCAACTTTGATTTGCTCATGAATCTTTTGTTTTAGAGGCATTAGGATGTCTATTTGCAAGGTAGAGAAACACACAAACTGTCTGCTGCTGCTGCAACCCGCATCCAGATTTGTGCCGGTTAATAGCATTTCGTCATGGTTGCTTTGTTCGAGTCATTATGTCCTTGCTGTCGTATTCAGGCAATTTGCAGCGGTGGTGACAACGTCTCATGTCCACCTCCTGTTTCTTTAGGGACAGCCTAATAATGGAAGTCCCTAGGAGCTAAAGCTAAATCTATAAAGAACCAGATTCGGTGGGAAAAAGTCACGTCCAGCTCTGTGTGCAAGGACAACTACTCAGCATGGCGTCAACATCCTCCCGTCACACCTTTATCTTATAAAGAATCTGTTTTCTTCAGGAGATAGTGTGGTCACAGGCCTTATCTTGCAGAGCTTTGCCTGTAGCCTGTGTGCAGGGTGTGAAACACAAACTCTAGACTAAGATGAATGTAGGAAGGGAAGTGGCCTGACAGCGAGCAGATCCCTCAAGTGGAGAGTTGGAAAAGGCCTACAGCCATCCTTGACCTGTCACAGGGGCGAAAGTAAACATCAAATCAGATATCATTGTGCCTGTTTCCTCTGGTCAAAGCTGCAACACAGTGTGAAAAACTTCTCTCAGAAGTCCTCATCAGTCACTTTAAAGGATGTGAGGCGTCAACAGTTGTTAAATGGAGCCATAGACGCTTTGAGGTGCTGCCTGTGTTGGTGGATGTTTACTGAAGTTTACAGGACGTTTGTTTTGATTTACTGTGTTTCTGATAACCAGGACTAGTGTGGAGAAGAAGAAGAAGAAGAAAAGGGATTAGACTTAGAGAGCAAGAAGAGCTGCAGCTACCAGAGACAGAGAGAGATAACACACAGGAGGAAATAAGTCGAGAATAAATTGTTGCTGCTGTTCGGAGGTGAGGTGGCAGTGTAGTGATGAGGGTTACAGCAGCCAGACTTGAGCAAACAGATTTTGCCATCTGAATATGTTTATCTGATGTTGTAATAATTCATTTGTCTACTTCATGTTTCCTTTTTTTCCTGTTTGTGTCGACACAATGCAATAGAGCTCGAAAGTAAGTCTTCGCCTCACACGTAGATACAGACCTGTTGTGTGCATGCTAACGAGAGCTTGTCCTTGAACCCAATAATGTGACTAAAAAATTACACTCCCTCATTTGATAAGTGAAATTCATGCCACAAAAAAGAAATGTTGTAGTTGAATTGCTCCACATGACACAAGTATAATGTCGCCAGATTATTTCATTTAAACTGCTACAAAGGTTTTTTTATTAGATGTCTGTTCAACTGAGTAGCATGTCAATTTGATAAAATACACATTAGTCTCACTCCTTTCATTCAATCTTCAACATTTTGTGATGCAAATAAACAGTTTTAAACAACCAACACAAACACCTTTTTACGTCTTATTGAGCAGACATATGCTGCACATTGTAAACACGCCCACAAATGCATATTAAGTGAATTTCAATTATCGGTGATGGAGGGTGTTTTTCTTTCCATTTCTGCATGGATGTGATGAGAATTTGATCTTTAATCAGAAAGCCACTGATTAAACTCCAGTCAACTGTGCTTTCACGTACCGAAGGATGACGACTAGAGCTCTACAGGAGACAGACCTGCAGTAGCACAAGTATATAATTTATAATATCCCTCAAGTCTTGTTATACAACTTAGCAGTCATGCTCATACAGATCAGGGCTCAGGGTCATCTTTCGGCGTGTGGAACCATTGTTAAGCCTGTTACTACATTTGCAGCCACATTTCCTCCATTTCTCTGTTGGATGACACAGTAGCAGAGACGCTGGTCTGGTGTTATCATGGCTGGCAAACAGCATAATAACACAGGCACACGGCTGTTATGCATCTCTGCACTAAGAAGAATTAGCAGAGTTAGCGGTGGACACACTCCTGAGGTCATTTGGATGGTACATTTTATCACACTGCAGGCACAGTGTTGCACGCATGCAACCGAATGTCTTACAGTATGTTTTAGGCCATAACAGCTGTTAAGCCAAGTGTCTCAGTACAGTCAGACCATCCCCTCTGGGAACGCTGTCCCTTTCCATCCACAAGGTTGAAGTGGGAATCATAGTCAGGAACAGGACAGTGAGTGCTTGTTAGCCTCAGAGATCAGTGGATTGGAGAAACAGGAGAGTGACCTGAGAGGAAGGTCAGGGTAAAGCCTCCAAGCAATCCCGTTTGAGCCTGAGAGGCTGCAACTGTGACCGACAGCGTGAAGCTGTCAGCAGGGACAGAAAGGAAGAAAAAAAATAATAAAACGACTGCAGAGTGTTCACCCTGTCCATTACACTGAAGAAAAATTTGCATTTATTTCCACAATGAGGTAAACGGAGGTCATGAAAAAAGAAAGCAAGTCAGGGGGGTGAAAAATATGGCGCAGCACTAACAGAGATTGCCTTAACTGATTTAGTGGCCTATTGAAAAGCTTAGCATAGCCGTTTTCCCCTGACGAATAGCAAGCAGATTTAGAGTGCCCATTCAAAAGGAGAACTGCCGATGAGGAGTGATTGACTGAGGGAAAGAGACACATTGAATATAAAAGACAGGGCAAGTGGGCTTCATCGTCCTGACCTCGAGCGGCTCTGTGCTTCGACCCTATCTGACAGCTATTGGTCATCCAACTGTGAAATGTACAATTTTAACAGGTCTTACATCAACTGCAAAGTCATGTAACATTGAATATCTGTTCTCTTTCATCATTTTAGATGCCTTCTCTTTTTCTTTCATCTAAACACTTGAATATTAAGAGTGCTGTTTTGCAGTAGTGTTCTCTACTTGTCTTCAGAGTCTGCTCTGTATGAAGCATTTCGGTCCTCAGTTGTCAGGACATCTTGCCTTGCCTGTAGTTTCCTTTAGTGACTCGTGTGGCACCCTCTGTTGGTCTAACCTGTCATCTCCGCTCCACATCTGCCTGTCCTCAGGAAACAGAGAAATGATCCTGCATTGCATGAGAATGGGGTGTATCTCAGCTAATTAGCAGACTCCCCAAGGGCCCCTTAAATCCCCTCTCAATCTTCATTACTGTTTGCCTTCGATTCACACACAACCTAATGATCACCTCACACTCAAACTGCATTCACATCTCAGTTAGTTTTTTATTTTGTTTATTATTTTATCAAAATCTGAAATGTTGGCAAACTTGCCATTATGATGTTATTCTGTGTACTCTGCCCAGTTTAATTTAGCATGCGTGGGTGATTCAGGGAAAAAAAACGACTCTTTAATATCTTGAAACCACATGTGGTCGACACTCTACAATACTGCACAGTTGCTGTTTTTGAGCCCCCCGAGAGGACGAGTAAAAAGGCTTTAGAAGCCTAATTAAACAGGAGATGTGAATTATTTAAGCATGTTGTATGGAGTAGGTGAGGTCTTTTTTTGCAGACTTCAAAAGTAGGATTTTTGGTTGATAAAAGTAATAGATCATTTTCTGTTCATGATGCACAATTAACAGGACTCCTTTCAAAAAGACCTGAGAATTGAGAAAAAAAGATTTTTCTCAATTCTGATGCCACAGTTTTTCTAATGTTTATATTGGAAAGTTTCAGTATGTGCAGATAGCTGCTTTCAAAAGGTTAAATTTTATTCTCAGTGTTTGATGTCTGTGGCTTTTGACTGACTAAATAATTCATAAACTTTAACAGAGAAAAGTTGGTTTCGCCAGAAGGAGAACTTTAAAGATACAACAATGGGCCCTTTTTTTTGGTGTTTTATAATCTGACAAGTCAAGTGTCTGTCAAGTAGCTGCAGGACTTGATAAATGATGTTTACACTTCCAAGGTGCTCTGATACTGTATGAGTCCTCCTCATTCCTTTTAGTGTGGTCGTTATGTATTGGTTGAGCAGGACGTAGACCTGGTCTCATTCTCCTCAGTGGCAGCTCCCCCCTCCTCTGTGGTCTCCTCTCCACTTGCATGCGGCTCAACCGAACAGACTGACCCCCTGCATTTCCTACACACATCCTGTGCATGTCCTAGGAGTGTCCTCCGTGTGTATGCCTTGTGTGTGCACAAATTTAATGATACAAGTCTGATAGCGTTAATTTACTGGGTTCTGAATGGTCTTGTGTTCAGATTGAGAAGTGTTAAAATGGAGCAACGCAAGCTGAATGACCAAGCAAACTCACTAGTGGACCTTGCTAAGGTAAGCTAGACTAACAGTCTACTGCTGCATTGTACATTAGGACAGACAACTCTCCTGATACGTTTCTTTCCTTTGTGTGATTGAATTCAATGCATGCTAGTTCACTCGCTGAATTAGTTGTGTCTTCTGATATAACCAAAGTCTACAGGTGTCAAATAAACAGACAGGCTGTTCACAAGGTGATTAAAAACAAATCTGTATGATGATTCTGGTTGTCTGCACTCACCTGAGATTCTGATCTTTTGGGTTTTGGAAATAATGACTTCATTTTATTTCACAGTGTAAACTACTATCCCCGGGACATGTTCTCCTGAATGAGAGTAACAAGAAACCCCCTTTGTGTGTGTGTGTGTGTGTGTGTGTGTGTGTGTGTGTGTGTGTGTGTGTGTGTGTGTGTGTGTGTGTGTGCCGTTTTTTCACTTTATGTTTTCTCTGATGTTTGTCTCCAGATGCACTAAACAGAAGTTGACAAACCTTAGGGAAAGACCAGGCAGCGCGCCAGCCTGACACAGCAGAAACAGTAACCTGGGAAGGGAGACACACTGTGATCTGATGATTCAGCCAGAAGTAAAGGCAGAGAGAGAGAGAGAGAGAGAGAGAGAGAGAGAGAGAGAGAGAGAGAGAGAGAGAGAGAGAGCTTTGACATTCAAAAGTACACCACAGTCTAACTGGATTCAGGCCAGCATGTCATGAGAGGTATTAGTTAATATTGCCCAATCCTCTCGTGCTGTAAAATGCCTGCGAGAGTTGGGATGTGACATTGGGTAAGGTGGCTTATGGCCAGCGCCACTCAGCTGGATGTGTAATTCCTTGTTGTAAGAGTCTGTTGCCATAAGAGGGCACTGCAGCGTCAGTCCCTTCATGCTCCCAGTGGAAAGATGGAGCTAAATAGAGCTGAACATATCATTGGCAGCTGCATCGCCACTGCAGTGCAATGTGAAATTCCTCAGATCACAATGTATCCCCTTAACTCATTATCTCTTCCTCCCGTCTAATGTAGGATGTGTTTTTTTCATTTAATGTGACTTAAGTGATGCAATGTGTGGGTGAGTGTTGTTTCTTACCGCAGCCTTTCCTTCACTTTGCCACTCAGGCTGAATTACATGTCCTCAAATTGCAAAAATTGGTCACTCAAGCTGCTATTTGAAACAATCTCCGCCACTCTCCTCTCTCTTCTTCTCTCATCCTCTTGTCCAGAAATGGGTTGATAGAGTCAATTTGTGGTTTTATTGTACAGTTGAAGTGGATCTATAATAATAACCATATATATTCTTGCTCCAACAGTTTCATCTCCTATTTGTGATATTTGTTCCCTCATGGTTTACGAGGCCTTTTTGCTTGGTCTCTAGCATTTGCCATCACAATTTAATGTGTTCTTGTTGCATTTCATGATTTACGGATGAGGCCCAGACTTGGGTTAGTTCAGTAAACATGCAGGCCTGTGCCTGGATGCAATTCATTTCTTAGTCAGAGGAAAAATGAAATGTGTAATCAGATAATATGTCCATACATTTAAGCATTTGGTTATCATTACATGGACTGTTTAAATGCTAAATTGCATTTCTAATCCAAAGAAATCAAGGATTAGATGAGTGTTTATGTAAGTAACACAACACAGTGAAACCCTTGTCTCCACTAACTGTCAGGTTGAGTCAGTGCTACTTCAGTTCTCACTGATTCACATAAACAACCTATCCCATTATTCCCGCCTCAGATCAGAAGAGGACAAGGTAAGTGATGGATGACATTGCCTCTAGGCTGCCAGGGATTATTAGTCCCCCGCTAAATAATACCACAGAAACCGCCCTCCAGCAGCATCACTCCCACACCTCACCCGAAATGTGACATGGACTTCTTAGCGTGTTGTTGATTACTTTTGAAGACTGAACCTTGGGAGTTAAAAAACCAGCAGCTAGTAAACTTTTTTAGAGGTCTGTGAACAGACAGTTGATGCATCAGAAGAGCAGAAAGCATCATGTAAAGTCAGCTGACACCTTTCCTGTCTCCTCAAGGTCACAAGCAAATGTACTCTGGTCTGCATGGAAGCATGAACTCTCATAAACTGGTCATATAAAATATACCCTTCTCAGCCAGTCTTTAACAGAAAGACCTGGCCTTTTTTTTATGTGGAATTTACTTTCCTGCTTTTCAACCTCTGCTGCCACAAGACTGGAGGACAATGGGACAGTCGCTGGAGAACTGCAGCCTACAAAATGGATAACATAGACAGCACCATAATAAAAGCATTTACTTTGACTTGATTTCATGTTGATAACTGATATTTTCTTTGCCTTACTAATCAGCTATCCCATGTAGCATTTTGTGTTACATGCTGAGATTAAATGATAGGGTTCACATCTTTTCAACTGTGTCTTAAAACAATACCCACATGCCAATATGTGCATTGAAGGAGTTTATGTTTGCTGTTCTCCTGTTCATAGTGGCCACAAAGAGATCCCCTCCTATAGCAATTTCATTGTAAGCGATGGGGGACAAAATCCACAGTCCTCGTTCAGTGGGAAAAATGCAATGCATTTCAAAGTTCAGGCAAAGCTAATATGCGGCTTTAGCAGTCTGAGCCTGTCACATCAAGTGGGTATCTTCCAAAGTCCCAGTCTTTTTAGTGCAAAATCCCCTCTTTACGTTACTGTCCATTGAAGAACAAAAAAGGGAACTAAAAAGACTGTAACTTTGGAAGATATCCATTTGATTTATCTAAGTCAAACAGACCACACTTTAAAAATGCATTTTATACAGAATGAGGACTTCAGATTTTTTTCTCCCATCAGTAACATTGAAATTGTTTCAGAAAGGGATCTCTTTGCCGCCAATATAGACAGAAAGAACAACTGCAATGACAATTAATGCTTTCAATGTACATATGAGCATGTAGGAATTGTTTTCAGACAGACTTGAAAAAATGTGAACCCATCCTTTTATTGTTTTTGTGTCAGAACAGTTGGTAATGGCTGCTCTGTTACTTTAAAGTCAGTTTTCAGTCTGAACAGAATGTGTTGAGAAAGTAAATCTCTTAATGCGAAGCTCACAGCCTCTTCTATTTCCTCTCCTCTCCTTTTCAGATTGAACTCAGAGAACTTTCAATTGTACATTTATTGAAGCACTGAAGAAGCCTGTGTTTTTATCTGTAATCTTGTGTGTTGATAATGGACACATACAGCATTGTCCATCAAAAATTTGGAAAACGATCATGTTAAGTGTGTTTCCTCTCCCCTGTTCCAGACTCAGAACATCATGTATGACATGATATCGGACTTGAATGAGAGAGGAGAGGACATGGAGAAGAGGATCGCCCTGCTGGAGACAAAGCTGGAGACTCTACTGAGTAACTTGCAGGCTCTGCCGGGACTCATCAGCCAGGTCATCAGCCAGCAGCACAGGGACTTCCTGGAGGTGCAGCTCCAGCCTTATGACAAACACAGCCCTGAGCGCTCACAGTCAGTGTCCCGACGGAGGTCGTCCTCCACAGCACCGCCCACCTCCTCCGAGAGCAGCTAGAGTCCAAGGGGAATGCCTCCACTGAAGACTTTTGCCATCATATGGCCAAGTTGCATTTATCGTAAAGCCTTATGGTTTCAATAAGTATTATCCAAATTCTGATGACAGAATCCAAGATACTGGGGACAATGCATTTTAATGGATAACTTCATGCTGTTATTTGTTTTTTATTACCTCAAAAGATGTTGTTATCCTTGCTCTGGTGACATGACCACAAATAACGGCGCTTCCCTCAGTAAAAACTAAAAGGCCTATCGATGGGGCTGTGATAAGAGCTCTACTCCATCTCTATGCAGAGATCGCCAGTTTTAGGTGGCAAGGTTACCATGTGTGAAACTATTGCACTAAAATAGTGCTTCTCACAGACTTTGTGCTTCTGCTGGCTTGATTCAGTTGCCGTGTTCCTCAAAGAAAACTGAGAAACCACTGAGAAATTAGTCAGGGAGCATGACAGTGATATTGAGGAAAAGTGCTGTGTTTGATGGACTGGAGTGAACTGACACCAGAAGGCAGATGAAAATCGCTCCTACACACTGTCACTCAGAGATAACTTAAAAAGCTTGAAATGAGGAAAAAAAGCATATATCTTTTAGGTTAGAAACAGCATCAACTATAGCGGTTTTCTTTTGCAGAGTGCCCCTGTAGAATGACTATTTTTGGGGCGACGTTGCAAATAATTTAATCCTCTAGTCAAAATGAATGCATCAAGATCTGTACTTGCACTTACTTTTTAATCAATGCACTTCAAATGCTGACTGACGTATGATATAAAGATGCGTTGCTCATTAAAAGAAGAACATTTGAGATGTTTGGGCATGGGTTTATTATTGTCAATTCTCAAGTTGTGGCTAGTGTTGATGAATCAAGTCAAAGCCCTTTTTTCTGTTGTCCACAAAGAAGCATTAACTCAGACCTGTCGAGGTCTACAGAAAAGTATCGAGTGGTCACAAACTCAGTAATTACCCCTTGTCTTGCTGTGTCTCACCTCCTGTCCTCCCTTCCTGTGCTATTTATGCTTGCTGTCACCCCAGCTGGGCAACAACAAAATGTTGAACAACAACTCGCTGAAACCGTATCTACCTTTTAAAAAGAAAATGCCTATTTTTATATATTTTGATGAGGACAAGCACACCTCCTACAACTAAACAAACAACAATGGGGATGTTTGAAGTGACAGATTCAGCATATCTAGCACATGGTTTAATATCTTGGACTGGAGTTAAGGTACATGAAGTCTATTATAGACTATTTAAAAATTGCATTATTCTTCAGATTGCATTTATTTTTTACAGCAAATGCTTTAGATGACACTGTTGGCTGTGCTGGGAGAGCAATACTCAAGAGCAGAACTGGTAAATCTACCTAAAGTGGCTGGCATTTATTAGGTTTTTAGATTGAGTTTTAATGTCAGAAATGGAATTAAGATATTTAAATTTGATTGAAATATCCTCCTTGGACTTTCATACAGTCTATCTCCATATTAACTGTGTGGAAAAACTCTGTTGTAGCCAATATACCCTCTAGACATTAATATTCACCATATGGACATAGTTGTTAATGCAACCTTTTCAAGGTTCACAGAGCATAGCATGGGTCAGAGGAGATCTGGTCAAATCAGCAGCACTGATCTTGTTCAACCACCCCACCCACGAACCAATAAGTCAATCAGATGGTCAACAAAATGACAGATGTTCAGTCCACAAACTTCAGCAACATAGAAACCAATGAGAGATTATACTGTATGCGACTTAAACAATAAACAATTAAACAATAAAAACATACAATTTGACCGTCCTGCGTCCTTTTTTATTGTGTGAGATTTATATTAAATATAACAAGTTAAAATGTGTGTTAGTGTGTGCCCCTGCATAAACAAGATGATTACACTGACTTTTAACTATAAGTTGTGATCCAAATCACTTTTCAATTTAATTTGAATTGGTGTGGCAGCCTTTCTTGATTTCTTTGTTGCTAGTTTTAACTACTTTATAAACAGGTAGGTACAATAGTTTAGTTCAGCGGTTCCCAACCTAGGATTCAGGCCCATCCAGAGGATCACAACATAAATCTGGGGGGTGGTAAGATGATTAATAGGAAAGTTGAAAATACAAAGTTCTTGGGCATCGAACAGTTAAGTTCAAACCATCAGAAAGGTTTAGAGGGAATATGTTTCTTTGGTGCAACTAACAACAACTCAAAGACATCTGAAACCTGTGATAAGGGGTACAAGCCAAAAAGGATGAGAGTAACTGGTTTAATATTTAGCAACACATTTAATTCTATAAGCATATCATGTTTTTATGTAAAAATCGTCATTTGAAAAGTAACTTGTGAAAAGTAGGAGTAATAGTACAATATTTGTCTCTGAAATGTGGTGTAGAAATAAAAGGTAGCATAAAGGGGAAATATTCAAGTAAAGCAAAAGTACCTAAAAATGTACTTGAGTGCAGTACTTAAGTAAATATACTTTGTTACTTTCCACCACTGACCCCTCATCGATATAAAAGGAGGGGGCAAAATATTTAACACACCTCACCTTTATTTAGCTACATTTATTCATTTGGCTGACATACTTTTCCAAAGTGACGTACAAATAACCTCTCAGCTTAATGCAATACAAGTCAACCGTGTCCGCTTCCTAGATTAAGCATGTATTACCAACTCTAATTATGTAAATTGTTATCTTTAGGCAGTGTTTCGCTCATTCTTTATCATTTCTGTCCTGTCAGTCAACGCACCGGACACACTGCCCAACAACACTTTGTACTCGCGAGATTTTCCGCGAACCAACGCACAGCGGCACTTGCGTGGTGTGGACTAGCTAGTGTGCTTGCTAATCAACATCTAACTTTGCCAACTTCCATGTAAAATCTTTTTCAGGTTCTTTCGGTAACGTTGATTGTACACGGGAATCTCCGTCACCATGAGTATACTCGCCAAAATAGCAGAGATTGAAAATGAGGTAAGGTATAAGTGGACAGCTGGCTAACCCAATGAATCAGGCACGTTGTAACGTAGCTGGCTAACTGCTATTTGTTAGCAAGTATTAGCCTAGCTTCCACAGCTGGGCCTCGTAGTACAGTATGATATGTCTTGACAGATTACTGTGTATTGATAAAGTTCGTTGTAGCGTTGCTTTACGTGTCAATTCGGCTTGTAAATGTGTTTTGAATCAAATATTAGAATTTAGCGGATGTTGCCATGCCTTAGCTCAGTAACTCTTAGCATAACTTAGATGTGGTTAATGCTGACTCCAGATTCGGACTGATTGGCTGGCAATCAAATAAGCTACCGCGTACAGGTTTGTTGTTGTATTAAATCCCGCATCCACATCAGAGTAGGTTTCCCGTTACCCACAAAACATCCAAACTTTGTCCTAAATTAGCGCAATATGAAAGACACCGTTTTCGACGTGTCAGTGTGTCCTCCCCATAATTTGGGCTGCAAATTTGGGCTTCTGTGTTACAGAATCGGACTTAGAAACAATATTGCAATACTGTCTTATGGTGATTATTGTAGGCATTTGAAAATAACCCTGAACAACAACTTTTGTGCAGAGGCAGGGCTTAATTTGAGATAGAGCTAGGGTGTTTAGTGTTATAGTTTTCAGCAGAAATGCAATAAGAAACATGACCATAACTGTGGTCCTTCAGAGTTAACAATAATATTTTTATTGCAAAACATTCACAATGACCAAATTTAATTTAGCCATAGAATCTATAAAGGATACACCATGTTTCCATTCTTTATACCCACTTATCCTGATTCAAAATAGTGAAGGACTCAAAGCCTATCCCAGCATGCAATGAGCAGCAGGCAGACAAACACCCCAGACAAGCTGTCAGTGTGTTGCAGAGCACAAGCTATTGTTTTTCTCTCATTGTGTAATTTTAATTCTACCTGACAGTCTTGGATACTGCTTACTGAATCCTCACACTGGTGTTGTTACTGTTATTTGCAGATGGCCAGGACGCAGAGGAACAAGGCCACAGCTCACCACTTGGGTCTGCTCAAAGCACGTCTTGCCAAACTGAGGAGGGAACTTATCACACCAAAGGGAGGCAGCGGAGGTGCAACAGGGGAAGGTAAGATCACGGTTTTTGAATACTTAGTGCAATTTCTACTCTTATCTAGGTTTTTATTACAAACATGCCTTAAAGCCGTTTCTGTCATTTAAAGTATTTGGCTGAATTTTTCTTATTCTTTTTTGTCTTTTAGGATTTGATGTTGCAAAAACTGGTGATGCTCGCATTGGCTTTGTTGGTTTTCCTTCAGTGGGAAAGTCTACACTGCTGAGTAACCTTGCAGGTGTGTACTCTGAGGTTGCCGCCTACGAGTTCACCACTCTTACAACGGTACCTGGAGTCATTCGCTACAAAGGTGCCAAAATTCAGGTACAATCATTTTTTATTTGTGCAGTGTCTGCAAAAGTGTGGTGTGCTTTGAGTGGGTTGCTTATTTTACTTTCTTGTGTGTTCCTTCCAAGCTCCTGGATCTCCCAGGAATCATTGAGGGGGCCAAGGATGGCAAGGGCAGAGGCAGACAGGTCATCGCAGGTAAAGATGTGATTAGTGAGGTTTCTGAAACTGGTTTTCATTGACAAAATGAAATAGTAAAACAAGATGATACATTTAGTTCTTTCCCTATTGATGTTAATGCAGAAGTGGAGCGCTTTTCCAGTCGTTCCATTTAATGAGACACTTTTCATTTTTGTCACTTCTAATGGCAGCAAAGAAGCTAAATAAAACGTTGAATAAGTAAGAGTGGAAGGTGATGTTTAGAGGCCAAATTCATTTCCACCACTACATTTGACCATGTTGGGGGCAAAAAACAAACATACCTGCTTTTTAGTTAATTCTTTAGCAAACAATATACACTGACAAACACATGGTTGGATTTAGACATTTTGTATGCTTAAATGCTGGCTGGAAAAAGTAAAACAGATACATACTGTATCCACTACATTCATCCACTCTGCTCTAACAAATGTCTGCTTCTCCCTCATCCCTCTCCCTCTAGTGGCTCGAACTTGCAACCTAATCCTGATAGTGCTCGATGTGTTGAAGCCTCTCGGCCATAAGAAGCTGATAGAACACGAGCTGGAGGGCTTTGGCATCCGACTTAACAAGCAGCCACCCAACATCGGCTTCAAGAAGAAGGACAAAGGAGGCATCAACTTCACAGCTACAGTAAGTCTCACCCAGAAAGACAGTAATTTAAGACAGAAATGCAATTTTCAGCTCTAAATGAGTTCCTCAAAAGAGCAATGTATTGCTGAAAAGAGTATTTTGTTGGTTTTAGTGGCGGTAAGTGTGTGACAGTGATATAAATGCGATTATCATAACGAGAACCATCACTCTATAAATTGTTGGGCTATTAAAGGGTGTCAATTATAACAGGATTTTAGTTGTCAGGGATATCTGTAGTTGATTGTCAGTCCATTTTGATGAGGGGCTTTTTTTCTGGCATCTCATTAGTTTAAACAAACATGTAGTAGCCTTTTAATAGCCATGTGTGTTTATAAAGAAGTTATTTAAAGGACTGAACTGATCTGTAGCATCAAATGCAGAAAACACATTTTGAAACACGTTTCAATGCTGCTCTCTGGTGGACAAGCATACAATTACACTTAACTTATTTGCTCCCACACATTTACTCTCTTGTCCTGCAAAATCTCAGCATTTATTTTGAATTAAGTAAAAACCATAATTACCAATTGCTAATTTCATTTTACTGATGGATTTTCATTCTACTGACCTGGAAGCATGATTTAAATGTGAAAATGATCCATGAATGCAGCTGATGTTTTAATATGCATCAAGTATTTCTGTGTTCATCGTCTCACTGTCTTGTGTTGATTGACATCATGCCCGTCCTCCCCTCTCTCTCTCTTTAGTGTGCACAAAGTGAGCTGGATTCTGATACCGTTAAGAGTATCTTGGCAGAGTACAAGATCCACAACGCCGACATCACTCTGCGCAGTGACTCCACAGCTGATGACCTCATTGATGTGGTGGAGGGAAATCGGTAAGCTGCTGAAGTGCCAGAATGGGCCTTCCTTAGTCATTCCCAGTGGGTGTGGCCTGTTGAAATCTTCAATCCCATTTCAGTTCTCACTACACCAATGCAGATGAATTTGAAAATGCTGTTTATGTGTCATACGAGGTTCCAGCCACACATGCATTTTCAGACCACTTAGCATTTTTTTTCATACATGTGCATAATGCATGTTGTAGTTAAGCAATGTCGTCTCTTACTGACGAACCTATGAGATTACTATTCCTCAGTGTGTAATTAAATATAAAACGTTAAAATCTCAGATATGGATAATGTGGGGTGGGGCATGTGTAGTGCACTGTGTTGTATATTGGAAAAGGACCTCATTTCCCAGGACTGTCTGCAGCATTTTATTGCAAAGCACCAGACATGGCAGCAGCATAATTTCCCTGCAATCGTAGAGAAGCAAAGCATTCAAATGCTCTCTGTGCCTTCTCAGGGAAAAGACCGGAACAAAAAGAGAGAGCAGGCAATAAATAAAATTCTTTATTATATATTAATAACCAAAATATATTCTTTCTGTAAAATATTGCAACCAAAAATAGCCATGCATAAACCCAACTACCTGCAATTGTTTAGAAACAAAGCATTCACACGTCTTGACCAAGTTATCTTCCAATTAACAGATTTACGTCTGAAAACCTCCAAATCTCCAAAATGACAAAAATATCAGAACATTCACTTTACACTTTCAAGTAACTTAGCGTCACAGATACAGCAAAAATACTGAAATTAAAAGTGTGTAGAACATGCGTACCTTTCCAGGAGGGAAGAGTCAGGAAAGAAAAGAGTAATTTATAATACCCTGTTCATAATTTAATGCAACGACATGCATACTAATACACATGCATTAGAAACTACCTTGCTGAAATAAATGTTTGTTTTAACGCTGCCTTCCATATCTGTTTTAATATGCAAGGAAAAATCAAGCATGTAGTTTAACAGAGGCTACCAGTATGCTGTTAAAGATTGAAGGCAGCTTGTGTTTGAATTCACTTCAGACTGCTCTACATTGCTGTTTGCTGATTATGCAGTAAATACAGCAGCCACTCACAGTCTCTTGTCACAACAGGGTCTACATCCCATGCATTTATGTGCTCAACAAAATTGATCAGATCTCCATCGAGGAGCTTGACATCATCTACAAGGTGCCCCACTGTGTACCCATCTCGGCCCACCACCGCTGGAACTTCGATGACTTGCTGGAGAAGATGTGGGACTACCTAAAGCTTGTGCGCATGTAAGAGCATTCAACATTGTTCATACAGTCGCCGATGAATGGAGGCGAAAGATATTTGGGGATTTAAATGGTGCAGAACAAGGAATGTGTGTAAATTGTACTGGAGAATTTGACTCCTGTGTTCATTTGCAGCTACACTAAACCCAAAGGCCAGCTTCCTGATTACACATCGCCCGTTGTGCTCCCTGACGAACGAACTGCAGTGGAGGATTTCTGCTTGAAGATTCACAAAAGCCTCCTCAAAGAATTGAAGTAGTGAGTATTGTAGACTTGGCTTGGGAATTTTGTCAGATTTAATCATGTGTGCAATCTTGAACACTACTCCCTACAGAAGTGTTTTTTCCCCTCCAGCCTTTTCTTGTTGTTATTTCATTATGTTTTAATCCAAACAGGTGGTATTGGGTTATTCAGTACATCAGAATTGTAAATTCTCTTAAATAGGAAGTGCCTATTGCCCACACACATTGTCTGAGAAAGCAAATCTTTGTTAAAATGTAAAGGGAGGAATTGTTATTTAGTTTTGATCATACTTGTTTTATAAACATGTTTAAATATATATTTATATAACTGTAATCTCATTTGTAGTTCTTATAGACAGAATATTGCAAATAGAAACAGAAACACGCATAGAAACATTTTCTGGCATTAAGAATTTCTATTCACTTGCATGGTAAGAATCATTTAGATCTTCAACAATAATATCATTTATCTGCTTTATTTCACACTCCAGTTAATCTATTACCACTTTCCTCAAGGATGATGAGGTTTCTCACTAAAAGGCATTGATAGTTACCTTACACCAGAATGACAAGTGGTCATCAAATGGTTTAAAACAACACAGTCGCTTTAGCCATTGCCCTCTTTATGGTATAAGATCATATCTTTATGCCAGATAAGCATTCATTTGAGAGTCTGGATTAGGATTTGAGATGATGTGTCGCACCACCATCTCCAAATGTGAGAGCTAAGAACATCAATCAGTCGATATGTTAATGCTGCTGAGCATTACCCGTCCTCCAGGGAATGAATGGGTCAAACAGTGACACGCACGATTAGAAAGCCTTTGTAACTAAAGGACGCCATTTTACCCTGTAGGTTATTTTATAGTGCAGAGAACCATTGTTGCTGTGGCAAAGAAAGAATATTAGTGAATATTAGAAATTATTTCCTGGGGTGTTATACCGTATGTTGAGCTCTTCCATCCTTTTTTGTGTCTTTCTATAAGATAGTGTAAAATTAAACATGCATCCCGTTTACTGCCTTTAAGTAATCATTCATGTTTTTTACCTCTTTTTCTTTCAGTGCACTTGTGTGGGGATCTTCTGTGAAACACAACCCTCAAAAGGTGGGCAAGGACCACGTGTTGGAGGATGAAGACGTTATCCAGCTGGTGAAAAAGTAAAAGGTGTCGGAGTGTTCTGTACAGTTGCTCACTAAATCACCAAACATATCCATTAGAGCCTCTGTGTCGTCTGGTTCCCAGTATTTTTGCTCTAATTTAAAAACAAAAATGACATGAATGTAAGTGTCACATTTGAAAGAACCTACAGTACTTAACACCATGAATAGTTCATATTGAATATTGGTTAAGGTTTGCATTAAAATCTGAAAATTCTGTACAATAAAAACATTAAGGAATCTCGCTGTTTTTTCTTTTTATCCAGCTTCAACATATTTATTTCATCCTTCCACATGAATGTTAGTATGTGGGTATCAAGTGTAACCAGGCACACTTTTCTTCTCTGTTTAAATCAAGACGATATAATGTGCTACATGTGGTCCGTCACAGAAACGATGCATCATTGAATCCTGTGCTCCATTACAGTTACATGGTCTTCCTCAGAAACACACCGGCACCAAGCAACAGCGTTACTGCGACCATTTCAGTCTGGCTCAGAGAAGAAAAAGTCTCATTTGAAAGCCCTGTCCAGCTAAGTGATTTATGAGACATTGATGATGAAGGCAGTTAGTCAGGCTGGTGGACCACCCCCTCTCTCTGGTAGGGACGACCACTCAGGTTAATCAGTTCATTCACTCAGATGCAGTCTGGGGACACCGTACGCCAGCTGTTCACAACTAACAAGACTCCACAGAGCAAAATAAAGAGCATTTCATCAGAGCTGGGAGCACTTCTGGAAGCTTGTATTATCTAATGTCGATATGTTGCAACCTGCATGAAGTGTAGCGGCCATTTTGTGTCTAAGCACCAGGTACTAGCCAGTTATTGCAGTGGATGGCGCCAGTGCATAAGTGCATGGACTATGGGATGATAGACTGGAAATTTGAAGAAAATCCAAACAATAAAGATACATGCAATTCAGCTTTCCCAAAGGTATATGAGCGTGTTTCATAGCATGTTTAATATGATGCAAATATATGGTCCTTGGCCCTTATTTGAGCTTCATCTGGTTAAATAAACCGACCCTTTACATTTCTAATTAATATTGTACATAAAATGTATTAAACAGGAAAGGGTAGGTATGTAAAGATATACAGAATCACTTCGGGCTGATACAAAATGTCCAGTATACACAACAGTAACTTTTAACAATCTTGCTTATCAGCATTTACCAAAAACAAATGTGAAATACAATATGTAAAGAAAAGGAAATGAAAAATCTCAATATTTGATCCCCAATGACATGAATCCACTCTCTGTGGTCAAGGAGAAAAACTCCTTTGCAAGACCACAAAAATAATCTTTTTCCGCTCATATATCAGAAGCCATTTAATTGTCAGAAGTGCCATCAATATTGTCCATTAATTATCTGTTGCACTGTGTATTCTGCACAATGTTAGTCTGGGATGTTAAGGATCTGGACATGCAACAGGATTCAAATGAATGGATATATAGAAAGCCAATGTGCAAGAGAGCAACATGCTAACAACACTTACTACAACACCATGATGGTCAATGAGGATGCAATCGAGTGTATTTGATGTTATAGACTACAGTTCTTACTGAGAGAATGGCCACTTTTTAGGAAAAGCTGCAGTGGTTGAGGGTATTGCCTGCCTGTCCCGCAGCAGCAGGATCAACCCTCCTCAGTCACCACCCCTTCCCCACCCCCCTTTTACCCTGTAAATTATAGCAGCACTTTAGCTAATGAAAGAGTTGAAGACCGGGCACTAATAAAAGCCATTAAGTGAATAAAGCACTTCCCCCTCTAACAAAATTAAAGAATCTACCCATTTGGAGAGGGAGGACTCTGTATTAATATTTATGAAATGCGGAACCGGCGGCCCCCCCAAACTCCCCAGCCCACGTCCAATCCCAGCCTGACCAAGTCCTCCTTGCCAGTGCACCTATCCCAAGAGAACATCACCAACCCCTCCTAGCTGGAAGGAGGGGCAGGAGATGGGGACTTGAAGGGTGCTGAGGACGCAGTCAGGACAGTCTGCCTCCAGTTGAGCAAGCAGGAAGACCCCAAGACACAGCTCAGAGCACCCAATCTTTGCCTTCATCGCCCTTCAACTGGCTGCAACTAACATCGGCTTTGGGGCCAGAGGATGGAAAGGTGGGTTTCTTAGAAAGAAGATGTGTAGAAGTGACTTTCCAAAGACAGCAGCTGGAGGTAAAGTACAAAAAGTAAGTTATGAGTAAGTCTCATATTTGTAGTGTTGCATTGATAATTTGTTGGGTTGGTCACTGTGACCTTTAGTCTGAAGAATATTTTTGATGTTTTGTGTTTTTTTGCTTTAAATCAGATACTTTAAGTGATTAAAGGGTAAGAAACATTTTAACATTTAGTCAAATTTCGAGCTAGATTTGAACTGCAACTCCTGAAAGATATTGATTGTGGTGATCCATGTCCATTTTTGAAGCAAGAAAGAAACAAGGTAAGGACGCATAATTATGTATCACAATCATCTATGCATTAAAAAAAAAAACATCACACCATCCCATCAGCCACACTGCACCCCCTTTGAAACATCCTCATTGTTCTGAAAAACAGAGGTCTGTTTCACCGCCACCGCCCACCATTTTCACCCAAAGTACTCCCATTTTCATGCCATTTGGTCACAACAAATGCAGGGTTTCTCTTTGGTGCATAAATATGCATTACGGTGTAATTTCATCTCACAAAGTGGTTCAGTTGCCAGAACTCTAAGTTGATTATCGCACCCTGCCTTCTCATTTTAGTAAGATGTCCCAGGGGAGCCACAAGAGACACAAGAGAAGGTAACAAGATTGTCAAACCTTTTGGAGAAACAGCTCTCTTAGCTTGATGGTATCATGACTCTTGACATTGCACTCAGAGACCGTTAACATAGTTAGGACTGAAATGTCTGAAGGGGTTGTGTCTTTACTCTGAGAAGACAGCAAATTTCCTCAGAAGGACAACCGAAATAGAGCAATAACTATCGGTCCATTGGTATCAGTGGCCACCAAGACTTATTTTCTTGTCAATTACTTGTAAAATTTCAGAGAGTGGACTCTATGAGATGCTGCGGTTCCTAACAAGATCACTGACGAATTACCCAAACTCTGTTTCCATTGATCAGTTGAAGAACACCCAACAGACTGATGGAGAACTAACTTCATTAAGCCACCATTCCTAAGGCCTGTTGTAAATCTTTTCTTGAAAATGTTTTGTATTTGAATGTATGTATGATAAAGTAGTGACAGAATTTTTAGATTTTTTTGTCAGTCGTGTCTGGTAGAGTCGGGCGCGAAGGACGGGAGGGTGGGGTTTGACGCAGTTAGTGCGCAGGAAGGGTGTAGCCCTTTTTTCCGCAGTGAGTGTGACCTATGACTAATCATTTTTTTTTATTCTGCAAATGTTCTAAACTGCAACTGCGTTACAGTTATTTTCTTATTATTATGTAAACCAATGGTGCAAAGTGTTTTTTTTTCTTTTTTAACAATCTGTCCATGAGCCTGGATCCCCTCCCTCACACCTTTGGACTTTTTCGGCTCTTGGACTGCAGATACAAATCAAGCTGTTGGATTGTCCTTCAATTGCAAGAAAATACTTTGACGATAATGTATGTCTTTTAGGAGTTTTGATAGTTAACCACACTCACCAAGGGTGAGTTGGCTGACGAAAGCAAAAAGATATATTCTGTTTTACTGATTCACTCCGTTTACTTCCGTTTACATTTAAACCAAGTGACACAGCTTTCAAGTCCCTTGGACCCCTTATGTTGAGCTGGATCCCCTGTGATCTGTGTTGGGATTTTTTGCCCAGGACCCCATTGTGCTTGATCTAACCATGCAGTGTGTCTTCTGTCCATGGTTGTGCCAAGCACCTTGGAGGCTTGTGAGCGCTGTCTGCCGTCTGTTCTGAACTCCAAAGCAATTCAAAAAAACTCAGATTTCCATTTTCAAGTTAGCGATGTACTTTTTTAACATTTAGAAATATAAATGAAATGATCACTAAAACTGATGGTTAATGGCAATAAAACTGAAATATGTGGGGGATATTAAGTACAAAAGGACCCATAATCATGAGGTAATTTAAATTAATATACAATTGTTTCATCACTTTCAGGTTCTAATTTTGTTTTTATTCATATTCATGTTGTTTTACCATATAATGTATTCTAGGATGTAAGACTGTGACCAATAAATTTAATCTAAACATCCTGTGTGTTTTATTGGCTACAACATTTTTAATGTTGAATGAAGGGCAAAAATGGATAAAAAAAGAGAGAGTTTGGCTCAAAGGGTTTTATAGCATTCACGTAGATGAAACAGTCATTTTCTACAAGCTGGTTGGTGTCAATGGCAGATTTATGGAAACGATCAATTACTGTAAGTGCTCAGTGACGTTTAACTATGGCTAATAATTTCAGCCAATGGAGGTCATATATTAAAACAATGCCCGCTCTAAGACTGAGACTGCAGCCACATCATTGAAGATCAGATGTTGTCCCATAAGTGAAATCACAACTAGTGCATTTAGCCAATACATTTTAAACAATTAAACCAGACTCCTTTCTTTATCACTCTTATTTTAATTAATTCAGTCTTGGCCAACACTTCATGTGCTGCAGGTATTACATGATAATGAACACTATAAAATATAGGCTTTTGGGTTGTCAGAATGACCTTCACAGTGATGAAGTAAACCAAGAGCCTTGTCTTATGTTGTCTTGTTATGAGTAAATCCTGGAGAACTATTTATTCATATTTGTCATATCCAACATGTTCCCAGAAAAATACACCCTCCTTTGTTTGGTAATGGGCATATTGGCAGCAGTACGTGCCACAGTTAAAATGATAGATATTGTCATTGCTGGTTATACCTTTATTTTATGGGATTGCACTCTCACAGTGAATGAGGTGATGTAATTTCTAAATTGCAGCTGCTGTCAGCTATATTTATTATTTCAAATGCATTTAGTTTAAAAAATCACTTTATTATTTACACCAGTTTTTCCTGCTGTCACATGTGAAAGTGTCTTCTGTGAAAAAGCCTATTGGAGATTCTCTTGTGAGGCTGAGAGGGTGTCGTGAAATGGAAATCAAAAAGACCACAGCAACCAGAATTAGAGACGCACACAATTTCAGTTTACCGTTTCTGTCAGGTAAGCACAGCAACAGCACAGCAGCACCTTTCGAGGAATAATCAGATCGGAGTGGACATTCACTTACTTGCAAAAAAAATGTTGTGAAATAATTCTATATCTAAATAAGTCTAATTAAATGTTATTCTGATGCAAACACAGTTTAAGCTAAAATGCTAGATTATAACAACAATTTAACAACACACTCCAAGTCCCAAATCCATATTACAAACTAGTTTGTAATTGACAACCGAGGTCACACATATTGTATAATTTCCTGTGGTAAAAATGGTAAAGTATGTTGATATTTTTGTGTACTAACTGCTTGAACAGTGCACCATGAAGATTAGTATGTATTACATACTGTATAGAGTCAGTAGTCCGGCTTTGGGACTCAGCTACAGTAGAGTTTGTCTTCTTTCAAGCTGTTCAGTTGAGCAGACGGTGCTTTCAGTGAACTGTGGAGCCTGCCACTGACCTTATACCCAGACAGGGAATATAGGGTTTACAGATTATCCCATTAGACTGGCTGACGATAGCTGCTTTGCACAAAAACAATGCCCTTTTTCTCTACACAGACAAGGTCAAAACCAAGAATGCTCTGCAATCAACAGCTGAACACAGTAATATGCACATAGAGATCTGTTTATTTGATCTGATTAGTCGCTCTTCCATTTCAATCATTCTTAAAATTACAGGGTAACAAGTGCATCAGCTGATATCCACACAATAATTTTTTCTGTTCCTAAAGTAATTCACATGTGGTAGCTAATCACAACAGACGTTATACAGCCCGCAGAAAGGAAAAACAAAAACTGTATGTGACAACTCTTTTAGACTACTGCAGGTGGCACGCAAATGACAGAGCATTAAATCTGATCATTAGCAAATGTTGCATAATGTTTTGTTTGACCACACAAGATAAATGTCAAAAACAAGCATTTAATTTCCTTCCTCACACTGCCAATCTTTCTCATATTAAACAGCAGGAAACACACCACTACTGAATAGAATTATACACATTTTTGACACTGGGGATATATATTAACACTCATTACCCTCACATGTGGGAAACCCATCACAAAAGTGCATCCCACTGTACTGGTTTAACTTGTTACTGCAGTTGATTCATTCTGACGTACCACCTATAACAAATGACATTAAATTTTAGTACAAGATGAGATGTTTTTAAACACGAATGGATTTCAAGATATTTGCGCCAGGTTGTCAGGCTGTAAACAGTGTACTTTATTAGGCGATGTTTTATTCCAAAGCATGTGGTGCTCTTTGTACATTCATAACACCCCCTGCAGACAGTTATTTAAAAAAGCAACAAGGATGATTTGGAAGGATGAATTCTATAGAGTTTCAGTAGGACCAACATTAATAACATAAAAAAAAGAATCACAATGCAGAAGAAACATGTTACAGAGTTTGTTGTACTCATAAGAAAAAGGGATTTCCAGTATTGGGCAATGGTTTTATGAATGTACAAGATCTACAGTAACACACAGAAAACACCAACACCCATAACTCCAATAGTGAAAACTTTAGTGATGTCTGCTACAACTGTTGTGAACATCAGGAAATAGGACAACTTTAAACTCATATGAAATGTAAATGGATTGTGATGTGGCACAAGTGCTCTACGTTTCTCTAAAATGGGCATTGGTTTAATAAAATGTGTCTTTGTAGGGTTGCCTTGCTAGTAAAACTTAACTGAAGTGCATCAGTACCATTGTATCTGAGGATTTATGTGGTTGTTATAAGACACTATGCCCCCAAAGCTGAAGGACTGGTTTATCTTCAGAAGGCTGTTTTGTCAACGCTGGCAGTTTCAAACAAACACGGTGAGATGGACAGCGTGAAACTTCAACTGTGCTAACAGCGAAACAATGCATCACTAAAAACCAAAGAGAAGCCCTAGAGTTTTCATTTTCAATTCTGTGGACACACTTTTTAATCATCATTTTTTTGTTTTTTTTATCCATCCATCGTCCAGTCACGTGACGATCAATCACTCATGCTGTAAGCAAACAGGAAACCATTTGCTTTAAATCCATGAAATGAAGAAACATGTTAGAAAATGTTCCCCGCAGAGGCCTCAATTCTTCATCTGTCAGTGCAGAAATCTTGGCTTTAGTTTTATGATTCAGTGATAATGTCGACCACAAGCCAGTCATAGTTACCGTTCTATGTCCAATACTGTACAACCATTTCCACATCTCATCACATCACACCACAGACATTAATACAGTGGCGCTCTGAACAGCCTTTGAAGTCAAGCCGTGTCAAGCAATGGTAGACAAGACATAGAACGATAAAACGGGAGAAACAGTGCTTTGGCAAAAGCATTTCTACAATTAGGAATTTTGGCTCAATCTTATCAACGGTTCTACGACATACATAATTACCAAAGGAGGCAAAAAATGCCACATGGCATTACCTGGCAGAGCAAAAACGGTGCCAATGCCAGCAGTCTGGATGAAGATTTCCATGGCAACATTTTCTCCAAAAAGCAGTAATGCTGTCACCAATACAGTCCACTGTTCTTGTGACATCTCATCTACAGCCAATATAACCATGTCTATGGGTGGACATAATGTATATTTGTAGTGTAGGTTGACACTTCCATTTGCAGTTCACGCAGTGTCCCCAAGAAGCAGTGGCTGGAGGGTTTGATTCGGGTTCAAGTGTTTGTGACAACACACTAATAAAACCCCTGGTCTATAAAATATCCATCTCAAGCGTAGATCTGTCCAGGACCACCTGTGTGCGGCTTTTCTCCACTGAGGCGCTCCTGGCTTGGCTGGCGGTTGGTGTCACTGGATTTAATGACACCTGCGTAGTCGTGGATCCCCACTTCCAAGTTCTTGGCCCTCAATGCAGCAGTATGCAACTTCTCCAGAAACTCAGGCATACCTGCCAGGTGCAAAGGGAGAGCGTCCTTATTATCAGGGTAGAATACACACACACACACACACACACACACACACACACACAGTCTGAATGCAACAGCAAGCAAAAATGCCAATGCTTTGCAGGTTCCATCTTCTCGTGTGAAGATTTGCTGCTTAATGTGATTGTAAATTGAATATCTTTAGATTTTGGACTATTGGTTGGACAAAAAAAGCAATTAATCGTTCATGAAATATGATTATGGAAATAATCATTACATGCACAACCAGTGAAAAGAGCTCACCACTTGACACCATCCAATTCACACAGTAACGGGGAAACACAGTCTGAGGGTTGTCACTGTAGGTCAGCAGGTAATCGAATCCATTCTGTAAAAGGAAAAAACAAAGTCAAACTCAGTGGCTACAAAACACAGGACCCTGGATGCAAGTTAAATTAATCTGTGTAGCAAAAAAAAACATTCATCACACACCTCATCAAAGGACTTGTGAGGACGGATGACCATCTTTGACTGGTACGAATGAACTCTCACAAAGTCCTGAGTCTCTGGGACTCTGGGGTGCTGCACGGCTCTATGCAACGGAGTTACAAATACACAAGATAGAAAGACACAGACACAAGTTACTCATTTAGTAGTGTATAAAAACTAAAGCATATTTGACTCCAGAAACACATTATTTTCTAAGTCCTACCTGGATACCAAGATCATCAGGTTGTTGTCTATGTCAACATCATATCGGCGCACATACACGTAGTCCCTCGAGTACATGGGATACTGTGAGGAGAGATTGAACAAGATTAAATAACAGCTGAGTATCAACTAAAAACTGATGAATACACTGTAATGTGGCTAGTAGTTGCTCTTGACCAAATGATAACCCAAGGTCAATCATAGTTTGCTCATACAAAAGAAGAAAAAGTGCCCCGTGTATATACATTATGTAAAACAAATAGCCTCCTCCCTTTAGGCATAATAGCAATCAACAGAAACTCACTGGAAAGTGTGTAGCCCAGTGTACAACTTCAGAGCCTGTGCTGACATCTCTGTCCACCACCTCAAGCTTGATAACCAGAGAATCCCACTTCTTCCTGTACTCTGTATCCAACTGGGGGAAAGGAGAAAGCACAAGTCAAGGGTAAGGTGCTTAATATAGCACATAGAGTGAGTGTTACAGTTGCTTTTGTGCTGCACACATGCAGCGCAAACACGTTGATTGTGCAAGAGCAGCTGGGTAATGGAAAAACAAGCTGCCAAAAACATACCATGAAATAAACATGTGAAAGTCTCACTGCTATGAATATTAAATCTTCAACCAAATTACTACCAATGCCACTTGGATCCACACAATTCTCTTTCAGTAATACAACGATTTCCCAAGGTGTATAAGTCAGACTTCCAAGAGTGAGGAGACCCAAAACCCTGATAAGGAATTAAGAGTACAGCTCTCTCCTCCGTCCTCATGTTTTCTTAGTGTAAGGCAGTACCTCATTAAAAAAAGTTATCCGTTTCACTTCATTTCTTCATTAATTGAGACTGTAGCACATCCTAGTAGCACATTAGGAGATTTGAAAAATCTGTACCTGTACATTGAAGAACTGTCTTGGGGTGACATCGTTGTAGGAGCCCAAGACTGCAAGTAAAACATAAATAAAAAGGGTGCTGACAAGTCATACCAATATCAAAAAGTAACCCAGACAAGTTGAAAGTGCACTTTATCTGCATTTCAGAAACCTGATTACACATGTGTGATTGTGGGTTGGCTGACCTCTGTATTCATAAAGGTGACTATTGGGTATAGGGCGCTTCCACACTCTGAAGTCCTTCTTCTCCATCACGACTTCCCAGCCAGCTTCCAGGTGGCCGGCCACTGTCCCTGAAGCTGTATTTAGACATTTTACAGTCTCCAGTGCCTGTAGCTCAAGTCCACACCTTCAAAAAGGAAGCAAATAACAGGACAGGTTGTTCAGCATACTGTCCAGTTGATATTGAAGATCAGACTCTCTTCAATATGAAATGCTTCATTGTACATACAGATGGGTGACAAATTGAAGGAAAAACTAGTGTTTTAGTTAGGTGTTGAGCTTCCATAACGGTCTCTGTAACTCTTGTGTGATCAACGGCCTTCTCCAAAGTATATTCTCTCATTTGGTGTTTTGATGATGGTACTGTACTGATGGGCTGTCTAACATGTTGGTCCAAAATCTCCTGTAGGTGTTCAACTGGGTTGGGAACTGGTGAATGTCAAGGCCATAGCATATAATTCACACCATTTTCATACTCAAACCATTCAGTGATCCCCTCGTGCCTCTATTTCTTATGTGTCTCCACTCATTCATATGTGCATTTAAAGAAAGACTTCAAACCTGCGAATTTCCTCATCTTGAATCTTCTCACTCTCCCACATGAAGACACCAACCAGGGCCGCGACAAGTCTCCCAGTCGGGGCGTGCTTGTTCTGAAACCTGCGCCATATGTTCCCAACAAGGGTCCACCTGGTCCGCTCGGAGTACAGGTTAGAGTAAAGCTCGCCGATCTGACAGGCACGCCGGAGCCTCTGTCCGGTCACAAAGCCGCAGTGGTCCGCAAATATGGAGAGCAAGCCCTTCCTCTTTTGGCCAGATCCCGCAGCCTCACTGGCACCGACACTTGCCCTCTGGAGCCAGGACAAGAGCAGGCCCATACCCCTGCCCAGCCATGGGACCCTCTCAAGCTTCCCTCTGCCCTCCTCGACAGTCCGCCTGAACGACCTGCTGCTCTGAAGCCTCATTGTATTTACACCGATCTCGCAGATCGGACGACGGGGAACAGAGTGAAACATGACAGCTGTGACCGTGACAAGTTCCCAAAGACAAAATAAATTTCGCAGGCAAAGCTAATGGTCTCCGGAGATGCACCATGCATTACCTTTAAACAGACGATAATATGGACTTTTGGCAAGCAAAAGTCATAATTTTATTCTGGTTGTAACGTTAACTTTAACGCTAGTTATCGAGCTGTCTACGAGCACGCGACATGTAACGTTAGCATTACGTTAGCTAACGTTATCCCTGTTAACTGCCCACTAGTGCGACACGGAAAAACTAACGTTACACCACAACAGCGCCGCTCTTATTTCTAAATTGAAGCTCTTATAACTGCACTACAAATTACGTCGCCTACTGTAACTTCAACACAATTGTCTACCTGTGCATCTTTGATGGAGACAACCTCATGTTTTTCAAACTCCTGCAGTGCATTTGACCTCCTCTTCCTACTGTCTCTCACACGCCCACTCGGAAACCCCGCCTTACAAATTGTTAAGCGAGTGTTCATTGGACGTTTGTTATTTTTGGGCAAATTTGATTGGGTCTAGTGGGAGCCTGTCTTAAATTTAGCAGCTCGAGCGCCAGCATGTGCGCCAGTCCTGCTTTACGCCACCACCAAAGCTCAAGTTTCTTAGCTGAACTGGAATCAGATTTTGTATCCCAGCTGCTCAGGTTAGGTTCTGGTTTTAGAGGAGAAGGTATATTTAAAGCCTCATCCAGGATCAGTGTCCACTGAAAGCTGAACTCATACTAGAGAGAGGAAGTTAGAGTCGCCCTCCTGTGGTGCCGTTGAAAGCCAAAGTCACCGGTATTAAGTAATGACTCCTCACGTGTATTTGACTTGAAAAATATCTGTTAGAGCTTGCTTAATTTCAAAAGACAGCAGTTTCACTTTTGTGATAACAACCTAGATAGATAGACCTATTTTATTGGCTGAAATTATGTATATGTGTGCTATTGACTAAAAACAATTCTTTGTAGTTTGTTTTTGCAGTGACCTTGTTACCGTTTCAAAAAGCATTTGACCCAAACACTTCCTCAATGTGAAAATTAGTGAAAGTATTTCAAGGGAAATATAGTTGGTTGAATTGCATCACATACTATATTAATGTAATTGCAGGGTGTGACCGGTAATGCAGTGTTATCATAATACATTAGACAGTGTTTTGTCTGTCATACAAAAAGATATAGGCAGAAAAATAAATCTTATTTATCAAAATGTTATTAGAGTAATATACGCTAGATGGCGCTGTCTAACCATGCAGAGTATAAGAAATGTGGCCATAGATCAGTCTAGAATCCTGCACATCTGATACAAGCTGAGTTCTTAAATAAAATGTACAAATCAAATAACACAAACCAAGTTTAAAAAATAGTTACATCAGAGAATTGAGCTCAATGGTTTTGATCAGCAGTGGTACCGTATGTACTGCACATCAAAAAGGCTCTATGGTATCATTAGGCTCCCCAGGAATCAATGGAAGCACCAGTCAATGTATCGCATTTCACTTTGTCCAACCCTGTCATTCAATCATTCATTCAATTATCTTGTGCAGCCTAACATGTCAAAACCCTTAATAAACAAAGTATGCCAGATGTAATGAAATAACCCAAATATTGATTTATAATCAATATAATATACTATTATTATATCATTATTTTTGACAAAAGTACCATTTTATTGCTTAAGTGGGTGTACTTAGGGGAAATACCTAATTTAACTGTACAGGCCCTGTGTTAGCTCAATTGATGACATTTTATTTGAAGTCATGTGTGCCTTGCTCATGAAAGCTGTGAATGATTTTAGTATCATAAGACCACGAGACAAGATGTTTTTAAAGAACCTCCTGCCTACGCAGCATGTACCTCTATCTAAGTTTACTTATCTCTACAGCAACCAAATCCATCATAATCATTAGTTTTCTGACTGCACTTGGGAGTTATAGTTAGAATATTTGCATACAGGATGTAGGCTATATTGCAAAATGGAAAATGGTTATATCCCATCAGGTGTCCTTTCTGTGAATCTGACAATTGAACATTGAACATAAAATTAAAAATGAAGCAGCCTGTGATTTTGTTTATATTTTGTTGTATATATTTTCTGGCATCTAATCATTTATTCAGTCGAGGTCACTGTTCTGTAACTGACCTCTGGTTACTAGCAAGGGAGTAAAACAGGGAGTATATCTTTTGAAGTTACTAAGGGAGTTCTGGAAATTGCGAGAGTAAAACTCGGTTTTGAAACAGTCGTAATCGCCACTCCTTCCTTTGTGAAATGCTGCCTTCAGGTGCTAAAACAAGAATCGTAACTACAAGCGATCACAGCCGACCCTATACGTTGCCCAATAGATGGTGGAAGAGGGAAATTTCCATGATCCTCAAGAGAAGTGACGTCAAGTAGAGAGAGACAATGGACAATGGAGCTCGTAGTAAAATAATAATTATATGTGCTGTTATTACAGCATTATCCCATGTAATTACATTTCCTACTGTGGTGTGGTTTAATGAATTCTAACTGTTTACCTCAAGCAAATACAAAACATTTTGTTTTGGCTAAACAATTGTCAAGCCAAACATAGCACTTTTGGCATTCAGCATATCACGTCTCTCTTGAACATAATAAAAGAACAGTCACCAAAGTAAACGACTTTTGTTAGAGGGTGAATGTTGTTATCATTTCCGGTCGGATGCACTTGAATGAATAACAAGTCTTCCATAATGCAGTTAACATCACCACCACCGGGTGTTTTCCTGCACAGTTTTGACGTGACATTGTTTCCCTTAGTTAGGAAAGCAGTGGTTACTATGGATAATTATGGTTTGTGTCTGTATGTGTCTACAACGTTATGTTTTTGAAATGTGGTCACATGACAATTTAGGTAGTATGTAATGATAAAAGCATTAGCCGTATTATATAGTAATATGTAGTAAAATGTACTCAAAGTATCAAAAGTCAAAAACTCATTATGCAGAAAAAATATGGTTGTCAGTGTTATATAATCTAATCTAATCTAATCTAAAGTACTTTAGAAGCTCACCATAGGTTTTTTATATAATAACTTGATCTGCAAAGTAACTAGTAACTACAGCTATTGAATAAATGTAGAGCAGTAGAAAGTACAATATTTCCCTCTTAAATGTAGTGGAGTAGAAGTATAAAGCAGTATAAAATGGAATTACTTAAGTAGTTAAGTACCTCAAAATTGTACACTGCTTGAGTAAATGTACTTAATAATATTCCACCACTGTGTTGTGTGTATGCAGGTATGTGACATACCGTAATGTGTGTACACGTATTGAATATACGAGTGTCCCAATACTGCAGAAATTGATAGAAAGTGTAAACGTCATTTTAGTAATGGCAGTGGATTTCAAACAGATTTTTATGTGGTGTTTGTGGCTACATACTGTATATGAAGGGATATAGAGAAGAGAAAAGTAAGGTTGCATAAGAAGACTTCGCAGCGAAGTGGGATATTCTGACAAGCGCTACACCCATCCACTGAGCGCATCATGAGTTTAAAAAAAAGGGTCTTGCTGACAGCTGGGCGGTGCTTCCTGAAGGGTGTACCCAATAAAAAAAAAGAAAACCCCTGTTCCGTTCACCGGCATGATAGTCCTACACATGCGGCTGCGAGGGTTTCATTCAAACTGAGACGTATCTGGATTCGAAAAGACGGATTTATTTCACACCGAATGAGATAGTCGTAAATAGCTTTTTTGACGCAGTCACTCTATTTTTAACGCAAGACAGCTTTTTTTACGGGATATTGTTCATTATCAGAGTCATTTTTTTCAGTGTCCCGCGCGCGCGCGATCGTATGCCTGGGCGCGCACGCTAATTAGCTTACTGGCTAGCAAGCACTATTCTTCACAAGACTGAAAACTGCAACGTGTGGTAAGTTTTATCATTTAGACTCTCTATCAGAATAAAGAGCTCACTGTGGTCTATTCACTGAACACCGCAACTAAAATTAACATCACCATTTGATGTTAACGTAAAGCTAATGCTAACGTTAGCCGGACCATTGTGCTACGTAAGTTATTCAACACTAACGCAAATGATTTGAGTGATCGGTTTGCCAACTTAAGGTAAGTTGATATAAGCCCCATTGAAAGACACTGGATAGTACGTGATACGCAAAGATGGAGACTTTACGTGATGGCTGTTGATTGTGAGTTTCCGTTAACATTTAATGTTGGGCTTGTGTAACGTTCGAATCGAAACAAGGTGAACGGCGCAATGAAAACTGTCCTTTACGTTAATGTTAAGCTAACCAAGCTAGCAGTATTGACCATCTGTCCAGCACACACTGGGCAGGTCATTAAAATTGGTTCGAAACACACGACGGTGACTGCCCACCCGGTCAGCCGGAGGTATCGCCTGTGTTCGAGTTAACGCTACGTCTGGGTGCGTCCCCTTTTACGAAAAAAAAAAAACACGTCAGACAAGGTTGAAGCTGAGGATAATAGCACAGTAGCTGTTATAGCGGCTGTAACGTCAAATTAAAGACTTAACGTCAAGTCTAGACCGGTCGAGCTGTTTCTGTTCAACAGTCGCGTGGACCAGTATGAACAGACTGCTCTCGTGGTCAGGGCTGTGTTCAATGAATGGATGACGACACGTGCGCACGTAAGAAAGAATTATAATGCCTCCTATAGATAAGGCACCGTTTATCTCGTGACGGCCCTTATGGTCAGCAATACTAAACAAAAACGACAGTAAACCAGAAAATAAGGAACTGTCTGGGTTAAAATAGAGGACGTTTGTTAATATAAGCTCCGACCCTTCCTGCGACATTTACCAAAAATGGCTTCCTATTGGGTTTTCAGAAAAGGCAGCTAACGTTACTAGGGGTGCTCCTTCCGGTCCAAGCGTTTACTACTGTTTTTTTCCACGCCTCTTAAGTTGTTTTATCTTATACAGTCTGTGAAGAAGCTGTTTTCCCCGTCTAAAATCTTACCTGACCTCCGTGCATTTCCTTCGTGTTGTCAGTGTTTTTTCTGTCTGATTTTATGTGACTATGGATTGAGGAGAAATTGTTAGTAAAGCAGCCCTTTTATGTCTGTTGTCTTTTTCAGGATGTACCCCTGCTCATCTGCAGTTACACTCGCACAATGGCTGTCTGTTCACTCTGCTTGATAGCTCAGCACCAAAGGAAAATCAACAGATCTAGTACAATTACAGGATAGCAATAAGCCCACACTATACCTCTGTTTACCTTAATTGTTTTCTGGTCTGTGCCAGATAAACGCATTAAAAGTTTGCACTGCTAAATCTCAGAAATCCTGTTAAGACAGGTGGACCTTTAGATAATTTATTTATTTTACAACATACCTCTTTATTTTACTAGCTGCTGTTTAGCAATAGCATTATATAAATAGCTATTTTGAGGCATTCATTCCCTTTAAGATTGTGAAGCAATTCTTTTATAGTCTACAATCATGGTTTCAACAACTGCGACTGCAATAATACTGGCCAGCACAGTAGGGCTGGCGACCCATACCGCTCTGACAGAGTATATGTGGCTGCTGATTGTCGGCTTCATCATCGCCTTCATCTTAGCCTTTTCCGTGGGTGCCAATGATGTTGCCAACTCGTTTGGCACAGCCGTGGGCTCTGGTGTGGTCACCTTGCGACAGGCATGCATTCTGGCCACAGTCTTTGAGACTCTGGGCTCTGTGCTCCTTGGGGCCAAAGTGAGCGAAACCATCCGCAAGGGTATCATCGACGTGAACATGTACAATGGCTCTGAGCACGTGTTGATGGCTGGATCCATCAGTGCCATGTTTGGTGAGTATCGGCAGCTCATCTTGTACGTAATTAAACCAGTGGTCATTGAACCCTGTGAACAGAGCTTGGTGGCACATAGGGCTTGAAGTAAAATATATTGATGTCAAATTAGCACCTGGGAATAGGGCTGTAACTAATTGTGTAAATTATTGAATCATTTTCATATAGTTTGTCATTCTAGGGATTTTAAAGAATTAATACGAAATGGTAAAAGGTTTTTAACTTTTTCCAGTTTCTACTGTGTTTTGCCTTGAGACTTTTAAGGCTGCTGGGAGTCCTCTAATGTATTAACGTGTCCTTTTTTTGCCAATTTTAAAAGTTGTCTGAAAACAATTGTGGAAAAGCTGAGATGAGGTCAGTCTAATGTGATCAATTTATTTATTCTCATTAGGATCTGCTGTGTGGCAGCTGGCAGCCTCTTTCCTTAAGCTCCCCATCTCTGGAACACACTGCATTGTTGGTGCTACTATCGGCTTTTCGCTGGTTGCCAGAGGCCAGCAGGGAGTCAAGTGGTTAGAACTCCTTCGTATTGGTAAGTCAGACACTCTTAATCAGCTGACCTAGAAATGTTCTCAGTGTTTGGTTGAATTGCATCACATACTATATTAATGTAATTGCAGGGTGTGACCGGTAATGCAGTGTTATCATAATACATTAGACAGTGTTTTGTCTGTGTTGAGAACCGTCAATATCTAGGTCAACAATCCATTGTTTTTATGAATTACCTTTTCAGGTTCAGAGCTAAATTCACAACACAAACAGATTGCAGTGTATTTGATATAAGAATCAGTAGTGATACCAATAGTCACTAATATTTTGGAAGATTGGAGTGGGCTGTCCAGATGGGGGAAGACAAGACATTTGACAAGCTCTTGAGGCAGTTGGAGAAGGCAGTTTTACTCACAGCTTTACAGGAATATACAGTAGCAGAACTGATTTCACAAGTTGTTTCTCACATTTGTTGCATCAGATGGTAGATTTCAGGTCTATGCTTCTGTACAGAAATTCTAAACCTGATGTAAACTAGACTGTTTGCCCTTTTCAGAAAAAAACTTTTTGTGGCAAAAAAAGGTCATAATAAGAACCCTTATTGATTGAACGGCTGTATGAAGTGTAAAATGATCAACCTTGCCCGTTGATGGGACAGCTATGTTACCAACATTTTATCAGGGGAATAGCCTGACATGTCACGATTATTTCCCAACAGGAATTGCATTTCCTAGAAAAAAAACAGTAGTGCATTTCTAAGAAGAAAATTACCATTTTCAAGGAAGAATAGAAAGACAGAATTGTCCAATATTATATTTCTACTAAATTGCAATTGCTCATATTTCTTATAATTTACAGTTGGTTCCTGGTTCCTGAGTCCCCTTTTGTCCGGAATAATGTCAGCCATTGTTTTCTACTTTGTGCGTGTGTTCATCTTACACAAGGTAAGCCAGCTGTCATCAAATTGACGATAGTTTAGGTCAGTTTCAACACTGTACTAGTCCATGCTCAAAATGAAATTGAGGAAATGTTTGTTACACAGTAAGAATAAAGCTACTGTTATCTGAAGCAGTTCCTTATTCGCATCCAACAGCAAGGTTCAATTTACTACCATGCCCTTGTTATGCCAACTGTAACCTGACAGCAAAATAGGGCAATTCTGTTCATACAGTGGAATTTCTATTTCTAACTTGGTGCTCTGTGTTGTTCTTGTAGAAAGACCCTGTGCCTAATGGATTGAGGGCCCTGCCTGTCTTTTACGCCATAACTATGGGAATCAACCTGTTCTCCATCATGTTCACTGGAGCTCCGAGTGAGTATCATTGTTTGAGTCATTCTGCTCTGCATGCCTGCCCACAGCCACAGCTTAAAATAAACTGCTCCCTCAGACAGCCGGATGCCCACACTTATTCCAGACTGAACCAGACTGTGTTTACCATTTTCACAGAAGCTGTGTTTATTTTAACATGTTTTTTGGGGCTCTCTTGCTTGTGGTTCTATGTGGGTCATAGCTGGAATGAAGTTTTAGAGCGGAGCACAACAGGGAGATGGAAATAAGATTTCACTTAACTCTTGACGTCACTGGCTGTACCCTTCAGACATGAAGGAGGAAAAGAGAAGTAAAGATGGTGTTGGAAATGGTCATAGTTGTCCACTGCCACTAGTTGTATTGCTGCTCAGAATTTGTATAGTAATGCTCTGAATACTTGTTGGTTTTTCGTCTTCCAGAATCTCTTCATTAAATGAGCAACTTTTGCTCCTTTTTGTTTTCTTCTCTCTACAGGGCCTAACAGTTCAAGATGTTAGCTGGCCTGGGCCATTAAATGGCCGCCACAGGCCAGAGTTTGACCAGATATGATGCGCTGATGTGTGCATGCACATCAGCAGCACACTCAGAGAGGAGATCACTTGCAGTTCCAGCATAGCCCGTAACGCGGCTTAGGCGTGCACATTCTGTTCAGTTGTGTGAAGTCCCTCACACCTCAACATGAGGTCCTGTATTTGGGTACCTCACATAAAAAAGGTGCGAGATTGCATTTCAAACACCTTTTATAAACCCACTGCATCTTCTGTGAAGTTGGGTGTAGATTTAAGTTGGGATTTAGAATTTCATTTTGTTTTTATATGCACATGGACATCATAGCATCCATATATTCTATATACTGTAGCAAATTCTCACCCCACACACACACACAGGCTCATTGTTAAAGCCTCAAGACCGCAGTGGAGCCAGTTTAACATGGGGGTAATCATAGATTCCTGCATGATCAATTTCCCATAATAAGACAAAGCATGAATCGCAGCTAATTCAGTGTGCATCGTTTCATGAGATTTAAAAAGGTGTTTTTATTCTCAAAATCGGACGTCCCCTGTTTTATTTCAGGCCCAGTTTTGGATAGTGTACTAATACACTGGCACACAGGACAACAACAGCTCATTATTGCTGATATATGCACTCTAATGCAGCAGTGGTATCTGCAGGCAACAGTACAGTATGTTTAGTTTTCTGTGATAGGACTCAGGATCTAGATCATGGAAATGCTATCATAGTGGTGCGATTGGACACCAGGCATGCCACAGCACATTCCAATACTCAATATATACACCAGTGCCAAAGACCTCAAGTCAGCATGTGCATGCAATGCGGGCCAAAGAATTTGAGGGTCAGATGTCGATCCTTTACAGATGAAACTTCATGTGTCTTGGGTTCTTCACACCTTATAAACTCTGCTGTCACAGTAAAATAGTACAAATGTTAATCACCTGATTATGAAGACTTGCTTTCTAGCTAGCTTTCTAATTCTGTATAAAATCTCTGTCAACCCTTCAAGACATCTGAGATACAAGGAGCTGTTCCCTACACCTGCTGAATTTACCCTGAATTTATGTTGCATGCCTTCAGAGAAAAGTCACGAATGGTGTTTGAAACATACTCTTACAAAAAAAACCCATCCTGTTTAGACCTGCGTATCAAAGTGCTGAGTGTCATAGTGACAGTACATTTTGACCCCCTCGCACCAGCCTCAATTGATGGACTTCAATGCGTTTAGCTGGATACGAATTTTCTGCCTGGGTTACCCTTTGAAAAACAAACACCCGGTGGCATTGGTTGCTCTGGGGACACCAAACAATCAGTAACATGAAACTGATCTCAGTGTACATGACAAAATCTTAATTTTCTTGTGTTAGGGGTTGCTAGGCTGCTATTGTCATGGATAGATACTTATTGTGAGGAGTGAAGATTGGGCTTACAGATCCCTTCAGTGCTGATGCTAAATGCAGCTGTCACTTAATCCTAATACTCTTGGTAAGTGCTACACTGGGTTCTAGACAAAAGTGAGGACAAATGACCAAAGGTTCCTTGCCGAGCGAGTCATAAACGGCCACTTTAACTGTCACTGTTCTAATTGAGGATGGTGGCAAGATGCACATATATATATATATATATATATATATATAGTAGTGGGAAAAAAACAACAAACCATGTTGTTGTGTAATGTAGGCCATGGGATACAGAGGTTCCAGGGAGGGGTGTGGAACGCAGCCGTGGTTAAATTCAATTTCCTGTGCAGTCCTATTCATCCCACTGCATGTCTGTGGTATAAACTCACCCCTTTGTGTGGGAGTGTTTATCAGACCGCTAGACCTAGGCTTGTTTTTAAATCCTCTCTTTTATATTCATAAGAAGTTGCCTACAAACCAGTCACTGTGACAAAGAGTCATGTGAATGCTGTCAGGCCCTTTTGTCATTCTCGGGGTCCCTTTTTGTTTTGTTGAATTCCCTGGAGTGTTACTGTGCACTAATGTCGAGCTGAGTCACACCTGTCTCTGGATGTCTCGCAACATGTGAGTCGATGTACTCCAGTGAAAGACGGGAGCCTCAGCTGTTACAGAGCCTCTTTCTGGTTTTTCCTCTTATGCCTCTCCAGTCCTGAAGGGAGTGAGCTTCCATTGCGTAACCAAGTAAACATCAGTTAGGTGCTCTGCAGTCTCATGCTGCAGCGTGACTCAGTGGAGAGAGTGCACTGTGGACTCTGCCCTTAAATGAACACGGCGACCGAGACACTTATCGCTTAGCCTTGGCCCTCATTTCCTTTTTGTTTATCTTAAACTTCCCAAACAGTCCCAAGCTAGTGGAAGTGTTTTGTTTTTTTGTTTTTTTTAATTATGCATGGCCAACGTCACCACCAGAGTTGGTGGTGTTGGAATTTTCAGCAGCTCTTGTTTTTGTTTTCTCCCAACCACACTACTGATTTGCATTCTCCTCTGTATGATAAAGATGACTGCTTCCCCAGGGAAATTTAAATAGTTGCTTTCTGCCAGCATGTACTGCATTATATCAACCTCTGCTGCACCAGCTTTGCTGCAGTCTTGGCAAGAGGGTGCCCTTATTGCTACAGCAAACAGCTCCAGCAAATGACTCCCCCTTTCTTCTCCTTTTTCTTCTTAAGTAATGTCGCCTTTTAAGGGACTCATTGTCTATGTGCAGTGTTAGAAGGGCACTTTCAGGTCATGGTGATATTTTTGCTCTTTCACCTTTTTTATGTGTTGCATAACTGTTCACATCTTGTGGGGTACACATGCTTTCCATATTTAACTAGGATGTGGCACAACGAGGCAATGCAGACATGCTTGTAATGGTAGCTAGAGCTAAAATATGATGGGCATGGTCAGATGTCATTGAAGTTGTTGCTATTTTCATATAGTTAATTTTTATTCATTGGTGCCATTAATGCTTGAAATAAGAATATATGAATAAGTAGTAAATATAAATATATAAGTTCCTCCTCATATGACTTCATGTTGACCTATGAAACAACATAAGATGGTTTTCACAAAACTGCTCAGTTTTACGTTTGGTATTTCAGTCAACTTTCTGTTAAGAAGGGTAGCACCTGCTGCCTTGTTTTTTTTAAAACTGCCTTTCTCTATTTGCCTTTGTGTGTCTGATTCTGTCCGTGGCACCTGGCGGTCCTTCAGTGCTGGGATTTGACAAAATCCCTTGGTGGGGCACCCTGCTCATCTCGTTGGGCTTCTCTCTGCTGACCGCCATTGTGGTCTGGTTTATTGTCTGCCCTCGCCTCAAGAAGAAGATTGCACGTAAGTCACATTTATGTTTTTGATTTTTGGCAACCTGATGACTCAAGTTTCTGAATCCCTGTCACCAGTTTCTGCTGAGCACTGATATGATGGTTTCCTCACTTGAGCCATTGGACAAGCGAGGGATTTAGCATTGTACATGTAACCTCAACCTATTCACACTGTGGGCTCATATTAATCCAGCAAATGGAGCCCAGGGATATTTTGTAATAATGGAGTCGCTCCAATGAAAATCATCTGAAAGTATTGTCACCAGTTTTTGTTCTGTAATCCTGGATTAAATAAAAATCCAAGAGCCACTGGCATTTACACACCAATAGTGTGGCTTTGGTGTTGAAGGGGAACAACATTCATTTTAACCTTCATGACTGTATTGTATTTCCCTCTATTGTTAACAATACAGTGCTTTTGTATTCAGTGGTCCCTTATAACCGACATAAGTCTTGCCTTCTTTGTTACTGCATGAACAATCTATTGGGTCAGATTACAGAAAAACTACATCTGCACTACTTTAGGCATAGGCCCACAAATGCACTTTACCATTAGTTTTCAATAGAACCATTTTACAAATCGTATAAATTCAAAACTTGACATATAATTTTATACTTGTTTTATCTACTTGCAGCAATGTTGATAAACCTGTTTATTGTCAGATACAGATTTGTTTGGAGTAATATTGACCTTACCCGTCAAGTATTGTCTCTTACAGTGAAAGAGAAACGGCAGGTCTATCTGACCAAGCATGATCTGTCTAGATCAGCCACCATCCAGTAGACAGGCAGCCTAATTGGGTCATAGTGATCCAATAATTGGTCTTTACCTGCTTGACTAAAATAAGCCTAGGCTGACTTAAGGTGACATGGCATTTGCAATGCTTGTGTGGGGAGAAGGCTGAGGGTTACTGACTGCTTCAGCTCCGACTTTGACCAGTTTGGATGATGCAATGTGGCCAACTGGTCAGAATACCCTTTGGATTATCGCATAGAAAATATTGGCACTATGTATCTGATTCACTTTAAAACCACAAACAAGTGTCATGTGAGTCACAGGCTGTGTTGAGTCTTATCGTCTTTCATAAGTTAAGCTGCTAGCGGTAGTGTAAATATGTTCCTTGTAAGGTAATAATCCATTTATCTGTTCCCGTGAACACAGGGGCTCGCTTTGAACACAGGTAACGTTGCATTTATAGGACAAAGGTTTTTTTGACTGGTTATGCAATTCTTACAACTCCCTGCCGCCTAGGTTGAAAGGAAACACATGTGCTGTGGTAGTATTTCTCTGCTGTACTGTGTATATGTTTGGACACAACCCAAGCAATATCTCACACCAGCTCCTCCCCTACTAGGAGATATCAAGTCTTCCAGCCCCTCTGAGAGCCCCCTGATGGAGAAGAGGGAGCTGAGAGAGGCCCACTGTCCAATCCTGAAACAGACTGCCAAGGAGACGTCTACGCCTACCACTCCAGCTGTCGATCAAAGCACCTCTGCACAGCTCCAGGCTGCGCCTGAAGAGCGCCGGGTGGCGTTTGACATTGGAGATTCTGACGATGTTGACAATAATAAGGAACGCAAGGTGGCGTTTGACATTGGAGATTCTGATGACACAGACTACAGCATAGCAAATGGTGGTAAGTATGCCAAGAAACAACATTGTTGGTACATTTATATGTAATTAATCTGCTACATATGTAATCATGAAAGAACGCACATTAAGTTGCTTAAACTTAAGACTTACAAGTTTTCACACTTTGTTTTAACCCCTTTCTACAGCTCCCAAACAGGTTGAATCAAACAATCAGGTCCAGGTCAACAACCAGCAAGTCCAGCACAGCAATGGCTCCACAAATGCCCCCAATCAGGTCCAGCTGAACAACCACGCTCAGTTCAACAACAGGTCAGCACAGATTCCAAGTAACGGTTACAGCCAATACCACACGGTCCACAAGGACTCTGGCCTCTACAAAGATCTACTGCATAAGCTCCACCTGGCCAAGGTTGGTGACTGCATGGGCGAGGGGGGTGACCGACCTATCCGGCGCAACAACAGCTACACCTCCTACACCATGGCCATCATCGGCATGCACGGAGACTTCAAGCACAAAGAAGGGGAATTCCGTGCCAGCGAGGATGGCGACAAAGGCCCAGGGTCAGGTGGTCAGGAAAGGAAGCGTGTGCGTATGGACAGTTACACTAGCTACTGCAATGCTGTGGCAGAGCACACAACTCCTGAAGCTCTGGGAGAGGGCGATGTGACACTAGAAATGGGGAAGGAGGATGCAGGTAGCAGCCAAAGCTCTCTCGATGATGATGGGCTTGAAGCAGACAAGCCAGAAGTCTCAACTCTCTTCCAGTTCCTCCAAATTCTCACTGCCTGCTTTGGATCTTTTGCCCATGGTGGAAACGATGTTAGGTATGCAGATTCCTTCACGAAGGTCATGGTAATGTCAGTCATCAGGCTGATACATGACACTTTGGTTTCTCTGGCATGTTGTTGGTGACATTTTTACTTCTCACAGTTCAACTCAGAATCTTTGGCTACTGTTGAAATAACCTCAACCTTTCCCCTGCAGTAATGCCATTGGACCGTTGGTAGCTCTGTGGCTGGTTTACACAACCAGTAGTGTGACGTCAACAGAGCCCACTCCCATTTGGTTGCTGCTGTACGGTGGCGTTGGCATCTGCGCTGGACTCTGGGTGTGGGGTCGCAGAGTGATCCAGACTATGGGCAAGGACCTTACCCCCATCACCCCCTCAAGGTATATACTTCCCAGACAGTGCAGAACCTGTTTCTCCTTAGCCATAAAACCACATCCTCCTCCGACATTACAAGTCTTTGAATTTAGAGAGCCTGCTCAGACACATCCACCTGAGAGACATGAGTGTTGTTGTTTTTTTCCCCTGCAGTGGTTTCAGCATTGAACTGGCCTCAGCCCTGACTGTCGTGGTAGCCTCTAACATTGGCCTGCCTGTGTCTACCACCCACTGCAAGGTAAGCTGGTCAAACACTGTGGTCTGGTAGCTAGACTGAGACGTGGGAATAAACTATTTAGTGTGAGGGAGGCTACAGTAAACAGGAACCCTGTCTGGTACATGGTCCAAATGTGGAGCAACTTTCTCCTCAAAATGTTACATTTTAGGTATGACAATTTTAAAGATGGGATTTATCTGACAACTGCTGTGTTTCCAGGTGGGCTCTGTGGTTGCAGTAGGATGGCTGCGCTCAAGGAAGGCCGTAGACTGGCGTCTGTTCAGAAACATCTTCATGGCGTGGTTCGTGACAGTGCCCATCTCTGGCCTGATCAGTGCCGCCATCATGGCCATCTTCATCTATGGCATCCTGTGAGCATTCGGCTGCACCCCAAGCAGGGGAGGAGAAAGAAATCGCTCCAGTGCGCACCAGAAGAAAAGGAGTAAAGTTGGAAGGCCAAAATATATCGCTTACCTCAAGCCAACAACTTTGGAAGAAAAAGGAAAAAAAATAGAAATGTTTGAAAGGACTTGTGATATGGGCCTGTGGTTCTTGGCTACATCATTTTCAACCTAGAATTTGCTGTTTGTTCCAGTTGGGCCACATTACTTCCAGTGGGAAGTTTGCATTTCTTTGTTCTGACTTGCTTTTTCATATCTCATCATTCTGTAAAGAGTTAATCTAAAAGCATCAACTGACTTTTTTTTTCTTCTTCTAATACTCAATCTTCCATTTTTTACTTTGCAATTATGTATATACAACCATGCTCTGTTTTAATTTTGTTTTACACATTAGAAAGAAATGAACAATTAAAATGCAGTATTAGCCTTTTTCAAATGTAACTCATGTCATAACACATGCTGGAAGTAACGTAGACGCAAAAGGTGTATTTTTAGTTGAAAAACGAGGTTATTGGTGTGTATGTGCGTGTTTTTCCCCCAATTCCAAATATTCTTAATGAATTCATTTGCATTTGGCTTCCTTGTATCCCCTGAACTGCGACATTTTCTCCTCTCAGTTGACTGTAAACTGACTGTAAATTCAGAGATGATGTTTTCTACCACACTACAAAATGATTGCAGTTATGTCTTTATGACACAATTATCTGAATCATTTGCTATGGTAGAAGCACTAATTGTACACACTGGATGACCATCTGCAGAATGATATGAAATACTGTATCGGTAGTGTAAAAAATCAGCACACTTCTGGCAGGAAATGACAAAGCCCTAATAGTTTTAAGTCAATGGATTATCTGTGATCCAATTTCTTTCATCTGAATCTCCTGAGGCTCTACATTCTTGATCAGTGCAGAAAGAACTGCCTGAAATAACTTGGTTACTTGAATTTGAGAAATGTAACAGCAAAATATCAACTGATGCAAAAACATATTCTCAAAGAAGACCTTAAGTCTCCTGTTAAAACTTGATTTTATCATCCTTGATGGTTAAATGCTTTAGGTGTGCTTCAGCCTTGTTTTTCTAGTTCACCTGGTATCCACCACTTACCAGTATGGTGTTTCTGTGGAACTTGCTCTAGCTTTCCTCTTTCTCCCTCGCGCTGAGAGGATGAATCAGGTTGTAAATCAGGAAGAAACAGGAACCTAAAACTGGACGTTAACTAACGGGATGGTTTGGTGTTGAGCTGATCTGGTCTTTTGTTTGAATGAGGGCGGCCATAAGTCGCACTGGGCTGCAGTACTTAATGCATTTCAGACCTATAGATGCTGTAGTTGCCTTAATTGTTTTATTTAGGTACCAAAGAAAGTTTTTGTTTTGTTTAGTTTTTTTTAATGCACATCAACATACTCTAGTCCACACTCGTGGTAAAAAAATAAAATTAAAATAAAAATGGGAAAATACTGGTGTTGAACTTGTTTTTGTTACTAATTTTAGATATAGGAAAGCCTATAATCACAATCAAAGCATTGCAACTTTATACCCTAAAATCCCTGTTCTTGTGGTAAAATAATGCCACATTATCTGAGTAGAAGTCCCAAACAGCAGAAGTATTTTGTCGTATAATGTGACAAAAGAAGACACGCAGGTTGTACAGGTGGAATCGTTCCCGTTTTATTGACAGTAAGCTCGGTGCAGGTCGGCACCGGGTGATGAGAAAGTGTTGGGACCCACGTGCTGCTGTGCTCTCTCACTCCAGTACATCTGTGAGCAGTGGACAGACAGAGAAGATTCCTTTACGCCAGCTTTACATTGCAAACACACCACAATTCAGTAGTTTTCCAGGGCTCTCAAAGTGAGTATATGAATCACATCTAGTTTTATGACTCACTCCTCCTGCGCAGGTAGTGATGAATGACTGCACCAGTGTGTGATTTCACTGCTGTAAAACACAAAGCGTGGTCTATACTGTCCCAAAAGGCTTAGGTTGCTTTTTCCTCTTTTCACACCAGTGCATGAAGGCTTTCCTTCTCACAAAATGGACTCTTAACTACAGAGAATCATGAAGACAACCTTATCACTGCATCAGTGGATCAATTTTAAAACAATCCTTTCAGCATCTTTTAGGGCAGGGACAGTGCATCCTTGGTCCTAAAATAACTAGAAGCAGATCTATAAATCAAGCACAATAAGCACCTGGGGACAGACGTCTCAGGGTGCCCTGGATTCTTGTCCTAGATTTACTCGCACACAAGGAGGACTGTGTTGCAATAAACAACTACAGGATCTTATTTTTAAGGTCAAGCAGTAAACAGGTTTTTGTCATCTCTCTCTTGTTTTGACTGTTTGGATTCACGAAAGAGGAAAGCAGTTTGAGTTTTTACAAGCAGCCGAGTTGTAAATTTGTAATTGCTCTTGAGGTATTTTACTGTTTACTTGATGCTGAACCTATAAAAGTTTTCAACACTGTTTAAATCTAGCTGGCTCCGACTGGCTCTGACTGGCTCTGTTTTTTCACTATCCGGTTCATTACATAACCTACAATTTAACTTTCGCAGTGTTGCTCAAAACAGTTCACCACAACTTGCCTCAGCAGGTACAATGAGTCCTCCTCAAAATGTTAATCACTATCTCTGAACTGGCTATCTGGATAATACTAGTAAACAGATACGGATACATTCAGCCTCACATGTGGTTCTCGTTCGTACTAAGAATCCCATACATATGGAATATGTAGCTGGTTGGAGAGATAGTCTCTTCACTCAGAGAACAACGGTTATGTAAATGTAAACTACAGATCAAATCATTGCTGATGTATGTGTGCAGCATTTAGAAGTTTTCACCTTGCTCCTTGGTTGAATCCTGACTGACTTCATCTGCAGAGGAGACATGAGAAAAATGGGGAGTTACAGCAAGTAGTTATAGTGTGGTATGGTGAGTTTTCGGTGGCCATTTTCTTACCAGAACTGCCCATTTTCTTACCAGAACTGCTCACAGTCTCTGTCACCACCTCATGGTGCTCTGGGAAGACATTAAAATGTACTTTGAGTTTAAACAAAAAAAACAACTAGCTTTTAAATCCCATTTGGTCAAACTTGTGTACTTTCTATCAGTATAGTTCCACTCTAAATGTTCTTTTAAAAATTATATAATTGAATTCTGTTTGAAAAGAAAAAAGGTGCCTTTGTGTAGATTTGCAACACTTACCCCGCCTCTGTCTCCCTGTCATAAAAAAAAGACAGAAGTTGTCATTTATAGAATGACAGAAGCTGAAGTTACAGCTTTAATGTGCTGAAATAAATGTCCCAAACTCACCGTCTGCTTCCTCAGAGGACTCAGACTGTGATTCTGTGGTTAACAGGGGAGAGAAATCAGTCACAAGATGATGTGATATTTTACATCTTAGTGTAGATCCAGTTCTGTTCAGACACCAATGCTAAACTGTCCTTTATTGCCATCTACAGGCTGATATTTGAACAATAAAACCTCTCTCACCCTCATGAGCTGCTGCGTCAGAGTTCCCACCTCCCTCTGCTGGAGGAGGATTTCACAGTTACATAATGTTTGAATCTCAGGTAAAGAGAGATCACGTGTTGTCTGTTAAAGCCGGCGGGATGTTTTCACACACCTGTGTTGTCATCCTCAGCTTCGACGTGCTCCTCCACTGCTGGGAACATTTCAACAGGTGATTCTGACACCATCAATATGTGTCCAGGTATCCATCATGTGATTAAATACAACTTACCAGATCCATCTTGAACAGCCTCTGTATGTAAAAGATTTGAAAGATTGCATCACCAACTGCACCCAAATCAGCTTTTATTAGTTTTGAATGAGGTCAAAGGTAATTCCTCTTACCAAGGTAGCGGGCGTCCTCATTCTGTTCCTCTGTAACTTGACAGAAAAGGGTAAAAACTTGTTTTACATACTGTTCTGAACACAATGGATGAAAGGTATATTTGCTCAAGAAGTCGCCTCATTTTGGTTTACAGGTCGTCGCCCTGGACTTTGGTCTCTCTTACCATTCATCTGAGCTGCCTCTGTCTTTTGCGCGGCCTCAAACTCCATCTGATCTGAGGAGACAGAGTGATGATATGATGCAAAACAAGAAAATAATATGTAATAAAGAAAGTGAAGAAATGTAGTGTTACAGGTAAATAGATGAATGAACTCAGAAACAAAACAACAAAATAAATGAATGAGGAAAACTGTTGGGTAGGTGGCTTTGACAAATGATCACTGTCCTGTGTGTAAAACAATTGAAAAGGCTGCCACTTGAGGAGCCAGATGAATTAATACACACAAATGAACATAAAACATAATAAAATACATAAAACATTCAACATCAGTAAGTCAGCTGGTTCTCAATTGGACCAATGCATTGTACCTATTTTCTGCAGTTCAGTTAGCCCATCTGCATGAAAAAAACAAGACATTTTGGTTGAATTACATCAGTTTTGAGGCATGCAAGTATCATCACCCTTATACTATTATTAGTATTGTTGATAAATGTATCACGACAATAATTCCTCACCGTGCTGAACGACTACTTCCTCTTTCTCTGCAGATTCCAGAGATGCTGAGAGAGCTAGAAGTCATGACAAGTACATCAGTCAGGCTTCAAATAAATACAGAGCTGAAAATCTAATGTAGTTTATCTGTAAACAAGCATGAATGGGTTTTTCTGTAGAGGCACAGTCAAGGCAAGGCAACTTTATTCATATGGCACATTTCATACACAGAAGCAGCTCACGGTGCTTTACATAAAGACATCTAAAAGGACAGAGGAATAAACAACCATTAAAAGGTTTAAAAAGACAGATAAAAGGCAAAGAAAAGTGCAATTTCAAGCACAGTAAGTGCAAGTCTAACAGAGAAAGCAGTTTCAATTAAAAGTACTAGTGAACATAAAAGTCTTTATCCTGCTTTTAAAAGTAGTTACAGTTGATCTTACAGTCAAAATCTGAGATCTTCTGGTAGTTTGTTCCAACAGTGGACAGCATAATAACTAAATGCAGCTTCACCGTGTTCATACACATTATCAAGCAAATGTACATAAAAACAAACGACCAAAAAAATGCATCCCAAGATTTTGACCTGCCAGCCTCCATTAGTGTGAATTATAGTCATATTCTAATTCCTTTAAAAATCATAAACATAACTATTCTTCTTACCAGAGTGAAACGCTGCCACAGCGAGGAAAACAAATAGTGGCACTAGAAATCTCATCTTGGCTGCTGGTCTTGTTGTGGAAGATTTTGGGGTGTTGTTGTCAGTTTCCAGCCTCTTATATCTTCCGTCACATCACATGCTTTGCATGGACAGGCGGCTCTGGTACCATTGTCCCTCCCTACCTGAGAGGACAGCTGGGTGGCACATCAGCACACAGACGTATCCTTATTCAGGCCGTCAATGCCACCCATTGTTGGCTCTTCAGTCACACGGGCCTTTATTTGGGATGTTACTGTGTCTGTTTGATTTAAAAAAACAAAACGGGAGTCCTGGCATCTGAGCTGAAAACAATGTTCACTTCCTTTTAAGAGTGGAAACGGTGATTTCACCGCACATCCTTGGCTTATGAATGATGGGTCACAATGTCACCCAGTGAGACAATTCCTCAATTAATCATTCAGATCAAAGAGAGAACGTCAACAGCTGCAGCTATTCCACTCGTCTCATGATGATAATGTGAAATTATAATGGATTTTAAAAGAAAGAATACAAGTTGGGTAAGAGATTCCACACTAGAATCAACAATTTTCACCATCAATTTCATCTTCATCTACAAAGCAAGTTTGTTTTGTTTGTAGAAACTGAGATTTGGAGTAAAATGTCAAATAAGAGCACAAAGCAGACAAGGTCTCATCACTTTATTGTGATCGTAAACACATACAATACAAAACATACAGTGTAGTGGGTTCGGAAATCAAGTTTAGTTAGTTTAGATTTGTACTTAAAAGCCTCATTTTATTTGTGCAGAAGAAGCCAGTCTAAATATTCTTTTTTCTGTCAATGAGACTGCACTACTAATATTTATGCTAGTCTGTCTTGACATATATATACTCACAACCAGAAAACTTCTCTCAAAAACCTAGAAAAATACACCTCTAAAAGTGCTTAAGAAACAATTAGCAAACTACAAAATCTGATAAATCACAGGTCCAGAAAACAGATTTTCCTCCATATGTTACAACAAAATGCATATTTTCAGTTTGGTCCTGGTGACCTGACTCTGATGGCAAATATCACTTCATTAAAAATGACATAGGAAGACCCGAAGGACAAAAGATTTCTAAAATTATAGGGAGACTTATCATTTTATAAAGATGTAAGCCAATTACTGATATCTTTAAGGCACAATCATAGTTTTAAAAAGCTGAATTCATTGATCCGTTACATTGTCAGTGCAATTAGACTGTCCAATTATAGTCTTATTAATATTATCAGTATGATTAAATAGTAAGAAAAAACATGGACTTTTTGTTTGGACCGATTTACAAAGAGTCACTAACAACATATACAGTAGTCTGCTGAGGAGGTAGAGAGACTGAGAAATCATCGGAAGACAGAAATAATAAAAGACATCTTTATATCAGCGAGCACCATGTAAAATTAGGCTAAAGGGTAAAGATGGTTGGTTTAAGTGGCACCAACAAACTGTTCTCCTAGATGTTCATTGTACCGCGTTCGTAACAGCAGCAATGCACATAAAACAAAATCTAAAAATACATTTGTTCAAGACGTTCATGTAGACAGAGGAACACTTAATGTGTGTCTACCCTGCAGTGCAGCATGCTTCACAGTGATTACAGAATTCAGCACAGTGCAATGTTGAACCACCTTTTAGTGGGATTTGTGCTGCTGTTGCTGGTGAATGATGAACTGTGGCTACTGTTGGGCTGATTAAAGGATAATGTCGGTTGCTCTTTTTTTCCCTGTATTTTTGGTCAACTTTCCTATTGGTAATAATAACATTGTTCTCAAGTTAACGGCTGAGATCTGAGAAAACAGAGACGTCGCTGAAATAGAAGTGAGAGGGGACAGGAGTAAACACGAGTAGTCAAACAGTCAGACGGGTTTTAAACAAACCCTCGGGTTAACATCCGTCACTTTACAGAACGACTTCCTGGTTTAACTATATCCAAATAAAGTGGTCTGGATAATCGGGTTTACCTGTCTGATTGTTTGACTGCTCGTGTTTATTGCTGTGTTCACAGATATTAGCAATTACTTTGGTGAGTAAAAGATAGTAATGATGGCCAAAATGATGACAAAAGGATCCAAGTTGTAATAAACTGGAATCGTCCTTTGAGTTTTAAGAGGTCAGAGCACCCCAGATACCTGAACAAGAGTTGGGATTTGCCCTGACAGGAGTGTTATTATTACAATGCAGCAGGTGTGTGGGTTTATATGTACTTGATTGATAGTATTTCATTGCTTTTGTCTCTCATCTCAAGTGGTTCTCCTCTCTCTTCATAGTTCCCCTCTTAGTCGGGTGTGCAGGTCCTCCTGGTCGATCTTGCTGACCTGTCCATGCCAGCGGTGGTGTGCCAGCAGAGCCACGTTCCTTGCAGCGATGGCGCTCATCTCCATGGCACTAGCCGCCCACTCCACAGCGTTGAGGTAGTACAGCCGGTTGTGCAGGATGAAGGGAGGGGTCCTGCGGTGCGGCGGGCGGTAAGAGGGATAAGCCAGCCACCGAGCCTCAGACACCGAATCCGAGGAGAGGAACATGCGCTGCAGCTGCTCCTGAGACAGCGGCTGAGGGGAGAACACCTTCCAGACTTTGGTCTGGCTGGCAGGCGGTCGCTTGTAACCCTGAGGGATGTGCACAGGGTCAATAGAGCTCAGGCTGTTGATGACAGAGTCCTTCGAGTCTGTGGTGAGGACGTCGGACACGGTGAACTCCGAGGCTGGCTCTGTGGTCCCGAGGTAGGACATGTTCAGCAGGCCGTGGACCAGAGTGGAGACAGTCTGGTGGTAACGTCCGGGGTAGTGAGACGGGATCGGAGGGGAAAAGCCTGAGAAGGTGATGTCAGACTTCCCCTGGTGAAGTGGTGTTGCTATCACCACTATGTCATACAGAGAGTGTGCTGAGCCTGACTCCCCCACATAATTAACCTCATAGAAACTGGCAGTGGTGCCTGAAAATGAGAGACAGGGGGAGGTGAGATGAAATGTTTGACATTTGTGTGAACATACACGTAACAGAAAAAGACCAGTTCTGTACCGAATGAAGGAATGTGAAAAGTACCTGTCTTGGAGGGTCGAACCTTGACTGAAACGGAGGTCACTCTGGCAGGGATGAGGTCACTTTTGCTGTGGTACAACAGTCCTGAGCACACTCTCTTATTGCCTCCATCCACCGCCCACAGGCCTGAGTCTGCTCCTGCTAATGACACTGCCCCTAGAAGACCAGACATACTTTAAATCTCCCACAAAAACCTCGTATTATTAGACATGTGATGAACCAATCCAAACTCTTACATTGTAAAACGTACCCACAAAGCCATTGATGCGGACACTTTGGCCATAGTTGACACGAGTGATGGGTGCAACGACATCGTTGAGGAAGATCTGGGAAAAACCTTCGCCCATCATCGTTTCCTCCAGGGTCTGATTCACCAGGGTGAGAAAATTATCGCCGCCCATGGCATGCAGGAGCCTCTCCACGCTGGAGAATGAGTAACTATACTGCTGATACTGGTAGATCCTGCGAAATACAAAGGATTTACATGATCATTAGGACACCAACCGGAGCAATCGACAGCAATCTCATGCTAAAAGAATGAAATTTAGTAGCAACGACAACTGCTTTTCCTCCTCACCTCATAAATTTGTCCAGAACACTCTCCACCCACATCTGCATCCGAAGGAAGTTGAACCCGTATCGCCAGAGCATGCGAAAGAAATTTACTATAAACCAGTCGCTCTCTTCAAACGTGAGCTCCTTTCCATCAAAGATTGCCATTTTAGAGGGGAGATCTTTCCTCGGAGGAATACCTGGAACAAACAGGAAACATAAGCCGGTTTAAAATATACTGAACTACATACTAATTATGGTTTCAATTTGAGTCCATTTAATTTAAGATACGTTGATTTTTACCTAATTTTTCAATGAAGTGCTTCATGTGCAGGTTCAGAGGATGAATCACCGAGCCTCCCGTCTCATAGTCATAGTCTCCGATCTTCACTGTTGCCAGTCGCCCGCCAACAGTGCCAGGTTCAAACACGTCGATCTTCACCCCGGCTCCAAACTCCTGCCTCAGGTAATATGCTGCCGCTGTGCCACCGATGCCTGCGCCGACCACAGCTTCAAAGGAGCAATGACAACAGAGTAAACCAACTTTGCAACAGGCTCAGCTGGTTTACTGCATGTGTTTACGAGTGTGTCCAATTCACACTTCTCTTTTCCTACCAGGAGTGGAATATGAATATTTTCATGCCTGTACCTTTATTTGATTAATAAGACTGGTTATAGTGTAGGTTCATATATACATTCATAGGATGAACATCTTCCCCCAATTTTATGTTTGATTATTTTTATTTGACACCAGCAACTTTACTTTTTGAGATACTTTACACATACATACATTACACACTTTATCATCTTAAGCTGCCCTTTGTTCAACTTCAATACTACAGCTGCAACTGAAAAAATATTCAGCTTTTTTTTTAGTCTGAACGACAGTCGAAAACCCTAAAGATATTCAATTTTCAATAATAAGGCACTACAGCGTCACCAGTTTAAGTATTAAGGCTATTTTATTGCAAATGCCATCTTCCCGCTGAACTCACATACTGCCGCCAGATATCTATTATATACTATATATATATATATATATATATATATATACTATCTAATTTGCTCAAATATAAGATTATGCAATTTATGATGTCCGATAATCAATTTGGTACGTTTTATGCACTTATAGTATGTTGTTTTCTTTAACTTGCCTGCTTTTGTTAATGCACTTGTGTTCTGGGTGAGATCACAGTGAGGTCTCCCCCACAGAAATATTTAATGAACCCTTTCCTGGGGAGGATAATGCTCGTCAATCCTCCAGTGAAGCAGAGGATGGAAGCACCAGAACAAATAGAGGAGGTATTTGCAGAAAGGAGGACTCATGTGTACATGGACCCTGTCCTGGGACGGTCTTACCTATCTTTTTGGGCTGGTCTTGCCGCTCTGGGGCTGAGGCTAGACTTCTTCTCCCAGTGTGCCAAAGCCCCAGGAACAGCAGCGCTCTCAGTGACAGGGTTCGTGGATTCATTGTGGGCATCTAGGTTAGTACTCTGCACTGCGGAGCATCTGTACAGGAGGAGTACACATGAATTCAGGTCAGGTCAAAGGTTCACTACACGCACAGCGTTTCACACTCACGCAAAGAATACCAAAGGAAATTTTAACTTATTATACAGCCGAGGCCAACGCTATCATGTGTGTCTAATATTTAAAACTTCATAAAGAGAAAGCGTTCAGTGGTACAGTGAACGGTGTGAACTCACTATGTCAAAAGTCACTACAGGAGGGCGGCTGTGGATCCAGAAGTAGCCGTTAACAGAGTTATCGTCACCGTTACACGTCAAGATAACGTTGAAGCTCGGTAAAACTTCCCCGTGATCCCTTCCACAGACAACCAAACTTACCAGAGGTGACAATAACTAACTAAACTTGCTTAACGGTTGAGTCATGTCGGGGCACCCTGAACGTCTCTTAATGTTGAGACACACTTCCGGGCACGCTTACATCCGAGTTTCACAATAAAAGCATTATAATGTTAGTTTGAGGGACAACTGAGATTAATGTGGGCAATTTGTCTCCGGATAGACTTTAGTGGAAAGCTGAGCAAATGCTTCTCTAAATCTCTTACGCACATTCACCGATGACAAATTACAAGCATTTACTAATTCCTTGTAAACCTGCAAAAAAATGGATTTTATTTTGTCTGAAAAGATGACAAGCCAAGGAAATCTTTAGCTCTAAAAGCCTTTTATTTTGAAAGGTAAATTGATCTGTGCAGTTAGCATGCATTTTACACGCAGAAGGGCTATTGAGAAAAGTTTCGATAACGATGCAAAAATAATAATAACCGCATTTTCGTTATATGTTCAATCTACTGGGAGTTCATTTTGAAACCTGACCACACAAAACGGAAGAGGATTTTTTATGCGGAAGTAAAGCGGAAGTGGCGTAATCGTCTTCTCATTGTGAACCATGCTTGAATGGAGGTGACCTTAGTTATTATAAAATTTTAAAGTAAAGCAACGTGTGTTTTGCCGTAGACACCGCAGCTACACCGCGTCAGTCCGGCTTTAGAGGCTCAACTGGTCTTGAATATTAGTGAAGACTTCTCGGAGTGAGCAGCACGAACAGAGATGGCAGAGGCACATCAGGCACGCATGCAGAATGTGGTGGAAGAAATGGTCCAAAGCCTGGAGAGGGACCATATCCGTAAAATGCAGGTATGCGTCTTATCTGCGGAGAAACGAGCTGTTTGTTTCTAATCAGTCTGATATCCAGCACATGACTTATCTGTGTGTTCTTGCTGCAGAGTCGCATGTTCAGCTGCAGTGCACAGTGCTGTGATCGCCCCTCAGACTCCATGTCTCAGGTGCATCAGTGTATCGACAGGTGTCACACTCCTCTGGCCAGAGCTCAAGGACTGGTCACCTCAGAGCTGGAGAAGTTTCAGGTGAGACATGATATCCACTTTCACCACTGTGCGACCTCTGCCTCCCTGTCAACATTTGAGCTTCCTTTCAGTGACAAGGTTGTATTTCAGTGTGGCATTTATAATAATAGAGGTGGTATAATCATCTTAATCAAACCTGCCACAGACGCTGGCTGGTTTAACCCACTTGGGGTCCTTTTTAAACAGATTTATATAGGAATATGCACCATGATGGTACAATAAAATATTAAATAATGGAAAAAACAACTTTTTTTCTAAACCGTGTTTTTGCTCCTCTTTGCCCCCCTCAGGACCGTCTGACCAGATGCACGATGCACTGCAACGATAAAGCGAAGGATCTCTTTGACTCCGGCGCTAAAGAGCCAGCTGTTAAATCACTGATGGAAAGCTGTGTGGGCAGTTGTGTGGACGACCATGTTAACCTGATCCCGAGCATGACCCGACGACTCAAGGAGAATTTGGACTCTATACAGCAGTGAGGAGCGGGACTGGTGGCTGTAGTCCGTCCTGGAGACAGCCTGAGCTCATCACACACAGCACTAGGCCAGTTTGATCAGTAACAACTGAAGAATAAGAGGGCTGGAACACCATGAAAGGGAGAGGAGAGTGAAGTTCAAAATGGATCATCATATGATGACAAGTTTTAGAGTCTGTGACTCTGAATGTTGGTGTTGTGGAGATTTAAAACTGCTCACTGTGAGATTTGTTATTGTACTGTGTGTGTAATCTACAAACAGTAACCTCCCTGGAGACTGGGAGCTGACGACGAGGAAGAAATCCAGCGATGCATCTGGTGTCATTGTGCGTGAACGAGATGGCAGCTCAAAGATGCTTTGAAGAGACCTGCTAAGATCATGATTCACACGTGAATCTATTCAAACTAAGTTTTGAATGTCCTTAATCATTCTCAGCTGTATTTAATTTCTGAAGTTTCTCTCCAGTATGAGCTCTCTCAAACCTCGTTCTTTTTGTCATTTTATTGTTGTTGAGTTGACCTGTAATTGTCTGACCTTTCATGGTGAGATATGTTCATATATCTGGATTAAAAGTATTGTAGATGTACCTGTTTTTTGGACTGCACTACTTTCATAATATCAACACTATAAGCTCTGCTTGCAACTATTGAGACAAGGTAAAGACAAATGCTAGTGATGCTTTTTGTTACATATTTTAATGACTGCAAAAGGATACTCTCAATTATATACAAATAATGGTACAAGAAAGGCAACACTGCGGTGGCAGTCTGAGTAACAGCAGGAGAACGTCGTACATGAACAAATACAGGACTCAGTAAATATATTGTAGACTTGACGTAAATCCCACAATCCATTTCATTGGTCCAAATCTTAATGTATTGCCTTTGTTCATTCAGAAAGTTTATGCAACCAATCTGGTGAATTGAAAAATAATTCACGTATACAATAATGACAAACCACCCTTTGAGGAGAATGAGATCTGCACAGGGAGTCAATAAAGAACAAGATGTCAGTAACATATTATAGCAAGCCTGAGAATAACAGTCAGGAGAAGGTTAATATAGTTTAAAGATATCCATAATATTAAGGGAACCGTGGCATAGTAACAATGAAAAAAAAAACAGTTAAGACAACTGTTAACAGGATTGACTGGGATGTTAAACAACTATGTGTGATAAAGACAGAACTCTTGTTTTAGGTGCTTTGTATCTCATAACTGTAGATGAACAAGTGACAGATGAAGAGGCTAGAGCCTTGATATAAGCATCCTCAAACATTTGAGCAACATTTAATAAGGGAAATAACTGCTTAATTATATTCAAACTCTATTGCAGAGACCAGAACAGACTGTAGAAGAGCTGACTGACAGAAAATAGAGAGGGGGGGTCTCTCTGTGCTTCTTACATAATTAGTTTACAGCTTCTGGGAACCCTGTCTTAATGCTTAATTGTCAGCCTGTCTGTGGATGACAATAAAGGCGTAGCCATTACAGGATTAGTCATCACAACAAAGTGATAATTATGAGCTGCGAGAGTAGGCCGAGTGCTTCCAGTAATTTCATGTGGGATTCTCCAGAACATGATCACTAACATTAATAGAATAAAACTGATGGACAGCTCTGTCAAATATATTAGTGTTAGTGCGTCCCCAATGAATGTCACAAAGAGAAAACAGGCTTCAGCAGAGAGGAAAGGAGATGATGAGGGTGAGCACCAAAGGCCACCATATTCTATTCAAATTCTGGAGTAAAAATATTTTTTGGCAGAAGGCTATCAATATTTAGATTAACTTCTGCAACATCTACAGAAATACATGAATAACTGTGCAGCTGTAGTAAAGACCTACGTTGGAAAAAGAGATCATGTAATAGCACCACAGCCCACGTGAATGGGCAGTTTTATTGGCTGTCGAGAATAATATACATTATCTTCTTTTGCAAAAATAAATCCATACAAATACAAATGAAGTAAAAAATAAATAGATGCCAAACAAAAACACCTTTAACTTTGTACTTAATGACAGTTACAGTTGCAGCTGCAGCTATAAAGGTGACGAGTCATACTCAATAGGCCGAGTACATGTCCGCTGAAAATCCCGACATTGACTGGTTTACAAAACAGCATGAGGTAACATCAGATTTCCAAAATTGCCAAACAAATGGTGACCTAATTAATAGTACAAAAGTGTACAACAACATAACTGCAAAAGGTACTTAATGTGGTGATGGGAGCAGTCTAAGTATATATTTATAAATGTGTCAAACAGGGACATGCTGCACTGCAAAAGAGAAGCAGTGGACTCCAGTAACCAGATTCTGTGTAACACCAGTAAGTGCAGCTGGTAAACACAGCAGGAAGTATCAAAATCTGAAGTGTATCAACATTTCTGAGAGTTTCAACATGCTGTGAACATCAGAAAATATGTGACAATGATTAGACATCCAACAGTAAACATGACGAAAGATTATTGGGTTAACTCTGGACTTTTGACCTCACAATGCGGGTTCACTTAGAGGTATGTAACATCAGCATGGTTACTTGGGCTTTGCTAGTTTACTTGTTTCACTTGAATGTGATATTTTTGTTCATATTGGGTTTTATAAATTGAATTTTGCATGACATGTTATTTTACAAAATCCAAGGAAGGAAGGAAAGCAGCTTAAACGGAGTATAGGTGGTATGAGGCAGCAGGTATGACGTTGAATCTATCAGATGATAATGAAACAGCAGCAGGTGGTAGAGACGCTGTGTGACTTTAAGTCAGTCTTTTTAGGGCTTTTAAGTGTTGGCACAGATTGTATAGTACCTTTTCCATTTGGATTCAGCCATAACGAGTCATGTGGAATATGTGTTTTTTAGTCTGTTGGTATATGTTGGTATTTTGTTTTCTTGCTGCACGGAAACATAGATTCAAGTCAGGTCACAAACGACAGGTGCCATTTTGTGTGCCGATAAGAAATGGAGTGGAAAACATGTCCACCCGGCTCAAAACGGCACTGTGCTGGTTGAATATTCGAGCGCACCCATCAGTGGAGCGAAGGGCCACACCTCTGACCACACCCCACAGTCACTTCACATGTGGTCAGAACGAGCAACAGACTTGAAACTTCCCATACAAGTCAGTAAAGTTCCAGTTTCACCCTCTGGTGCTGTTCCCTCATGATGTTCCCATATTCCAGGGTGATGATGCCCCCATACACACCGATAAACCAATTCGAGTGGTTTCATTAACATAAGTGTAAAGTCAAACCCTTCCATGGTCTTCACAATCACCAGGTCTAAACATCATGTAGCCACTATTTAAAGTTCTGAGGTGAGCGGTCCAAAGCTTATTGCCACTACAAAGACTTGGAGGTTTTCCATCTTGAGAAATGGTCCAACATCCCAGTGCAGACGGTTCATGGTAGAGGTCCAAGGTTTGAAGCTGCTCTGAAGCAAAGGGTGGCCTAATCCCTCCTGGCCACTGTAATGTACACGTGGCTAACTCTGAATGTGCCAAAACACTGAATACATAGATACAAAACATTTTCCCTAAACACTTCACTGAGTTTCGTAGCATGCAGATGGTATGTCCAATGTCAAAGTGATGTCAAATGTAGCGGTGGATTGTACATACGAACAAGTGTCAGCGTCTCAGCGTTACCAGAGGAACAGTGGCAGTTAATGGCTGCTGAACGGGCATCAAGACACACTGCGAGTAGTGCTCTCTTGTTCTGAGGAATCTGGACGGTGGTCCGAATGAGGTGACGTATACAGGAAGTTACAGCACACGTAGAGGGGGAATGATAACAACCGGCTGTCCAGGTTCATCACCACATACTCCTGAGTCATTGAACGGAAAAGAGGAATATTAAGTCAAGAACAGCCTTTTATATAAGGTAATGACAATCGAGTCATCTACATCTACAGGTGAACAGCGCTCACTGACCTGGTCTTTCTCAAGGGTGAGAAGCTGGTAACCCGTTGAGCGACTGCAGACCAGCTTTCCACGGCTATCAAAGGAGGCGAGACGCAACCTGAACAAATAAAAATGGTAAAAAGTAGATTAAAGACTTTCCAAAATTAAAGCTGCATATACATACTCACATGCCGGTAAGGTAAATATGAAGCTACTACCAGCAGCTGGCTAACATAGCTTAGCATAATAACTGGAAATAGAGGGAAACAGCTAGCTTGGCTCTGTCGAAGAAATCGAATAAATGTCTTTCCCTAAATGTCGAACGATCCCTTTAAACAAACATCAAACACCCATACAACAAAGCTCAGTTGTACAAATCTGGCTGTGGTCTAAAATGGATAACACATTCCTATTGCAATTTCAGTAAATTAAGATTAGAATGCTATATATAAATTGTTAATAATTAGAGTACTATTTACAGTCAATTGATTACTGCTTAATTATTAAAGAACTCCACTACATGTCCCCAATTTTCTACCATTTTATTGATTAAAATAAAATGATAGAAAATATTTGTTTTGTTTTCTTTGAGACTCTTCCAACACATTTTTCTCCAGATTGTACCTGTAATTTTTATTGTTTACAAAATTATCCATCTTAGTTTGCTTATTCTAAAGTCCATGATATAGACACATCTGTGTCAAGGTTGGCCACACTACAGACCTGTATGCCAGATGCCTTCGTGGTTGCAGACTCACAGCGCCCCCACATGGCTGACTCAGAGTATTTCTTTTGAAGACTATGAAACGGTTCGTGTAGGTCACCAGCAGGTCAAAACCAAAGTTGAAGCCTGTCCACCGCCAGCAGTACTGAGGAGAGGAAAATATTATTTTTTCTGTAAAAATTAAACAAAATACATAAAAGTTATCATAGTAAAGCTTGTCTGACTCACGTCTCCATCTTTAGTCAGTTTCCTGCCACACCGCATGCTGCTCAGCTCGAACTCCTCTTTGTTAGCTTCATGGGGCCTAATGACAGAGAGGTGCCTTTGTCATCCCAGCAGCATGAAAGTCATATTCTGTACATACAGTTCATGTGGTCATATCAAACAGTCCATTGACATTACAACTGTTCAGTCTCAGGTTCTCACCCGTTATCATTGTCAAATTCTGTCCGGAGCATCGCAAACCACTGGTTTTTGTACACAGACGTTAACCAATCTGGAATAAGCATGGATAGAAAATATTGACTGTGGAACATACCATTCTTTATTCCTAGAGATGTAAACGTTAGGATGAACGATGGTAACGCTGCTTTACAATTTGTTTTTTAAGTAAAGTCTAATTCTTTATACCACTCACAATAAAACGAGACAACTCAATAAACTGAATTAAGCAACAGAATATCAGTCTTCATAACTGGGCTTATTTGTCTTACAAAAAAAAAAAATCAGTCAAGTAATGTTAAAGCCCTTGAAAACTTAAAATAAAATAAAAAAATTAAATCAAATTATTTAGCTCTGTTACTAGATAGTGAAATTAAAGATGAAAAAAAGATTTTTCCAGAGCATAGAAGAAGCACATTCATGATAAAACTATGTCAGGCAGAACCACATCTTACCAGGGGGCAAAATGTTGTCTCTCTCCAGGATGCGTGCAGATGCCAGATCGTTGATGATGTACTGCAGACGCACGTATTTGAACACTGAACAAAAAGGCGCGCCCTCCTCTGTGTTCAAGAAGGGCTCTTTCTCACACAGGTCTGTAGACCAAAGACAATTGGAAGTCAAACATCTGTGTGTTGCTACCAACAAACAAAATTGCTTATGAAGAGAACCGTTTCATAAATGTGGCCTTGCTGTACCTGTCCTACGTTTGCAAAGCCAGGCATCAGCGTCAGCCAGAAGCTGCTTGATTGGGCCGTCCCACGACGGATTGAGCTGCAGAAACATCCACTGCAGAGAGGGAGAAGTGGAAAGAGAGCTCTTAGAAACATGCCTGATGGTACAGTGAGCGCATCTGGGAGTTTTAAGGTATATAATTTTTCCATGTACCTTTTTCAGAGCAGTGTATACATCCATCTCCACCTGCATGACAAACAGGTCCGAGGACTGGATGAGCTGGTCCATCACCTCTGCCCTGTAAAAGCAGAACGAATTGAGACAATTTGAATTAAGCAGCACATTGAATCATTGTGCATGCTGACATAAAATTTAATTTGATACCTTAATTATCAAAAAAGTTAAAATGATATCTCAAGAGAGGATATAAGCTAGAAGATGAAGAAAAAGGAATTGAGAGCTGAGCACACATACCCAAGTTCTTTCATCAGGTCAACATTTTGGTGGGTCATCAGGTTGTTCAGAAGCCACTCAAGACACCTGCAGAAAGAGATTCACAAAACACAGGCAGTGTGAAGTACACAGCATAAAAGACTGATTTACCCATTAATTACTGTGATTTGAAATAATGAAAATGAATTCAAATCTGACTTTTTCATGACTGAATCCAAGCCATAGATACTGGCACAAGCGTAGTAGCCACACACGGTCTTTGCACTGATGTTTTCCTTCATGGTCTCTCCACACTGCTGGATCAAGCCATCCTGTTGACGACAACAAACCATGAGACTTGATTAGGTTTTGTATCATATGACTGCAGAGCTAATAATCAAGATGGTAATTGTACATTTGAGACAATAGCAACATTCAGTGTACTGACCAGCTGTAGCATACAAGCAGCAGCGAGAATACTGACGACTCTGCTAGGCTTGATCAGGACATCATCCCGGTACAGGGATCCAAATACAACTTGTAGAGCTACACACACACACACACAAAAAAACAGTAAAGTTCTGTCAGTAAAACACATGAACAAACAAACACAGTCGGTTTCTGCTTTCTGTGACTGAGGTCCTCTCACCTTCAGTGTCGATGTTCTGGTCGGGGATCTCCAAGTTGATTTCCATCATGTTGGACTCCTTCCAAGAGCCGCTGAACATGCTGGAGAAATATCCTGACTGCAGAATGCAAGAAGAAAGGAGGGAAAAGAGAAGAAGAAAGAGTGATAGACAATGATAACCCACATAAAAGACTGCATCCGTGACTGTCTTTGTATTTATGTTTTACCTGGCACAGGTACACTTTGTGGAGGTTCCAATCCTGTCCCAGAGCACAGATGCGAATGTCACTGTTTTCCCCATTCAGGAACAAAGTCTGATAAATGTATCGTGATGTGCTTTTCAATTTCTTCCTGCTCACATTTGGGAAACACAAACAAACAACAGAGAAGAAGCAAAAATTGTATGTATAACAAATGTAAGACAAAATATTGACGACTTAAAGATATTTGACACCAAACTGATGATTGTTTTTTACTGGACTTGCCTGCGAGGTGTATCTAATATGGCATCGTCCTCCTCTTGTTCACTGTCACAGTCACACTGGGCATTTCGCTTTCTCTTCTTACACTCACATCCATGCTTGCGGCTGGGACTTGTGCCCTCTGCAGCCTCCTCTGGTCCTTGAGAGGGGGACTGGAACCTGCTGCCCAGACTTCCCATGTCTACGCTTTCAAAGAGACATAACACAAACAAAAGAATCGTGAGGAATAACAGGTCAGCTGTCCCATTAAATGATTGTTTAGTCTATAAAATGTCAGAAAATACACAAAAAATTCCCAGCGCAATTTCTCAAAAGCAGCAAATTAACAAATTTGGGAAGCTGGAACCATTTTGAAAATACCACTAATCACCTCCAAAATGCAAGCACACCACAAACAGGTTATAGGTATTTGATTAAAAAAAAAGTTGTTTCTCTTGTTTCTCGAAATAACCATAACATTCAGCTATAAAGAATTATCTAGTTAAATGTAATGCAAATGACATTAGAACAAATTTGCTAGTTAATGTGGGGCTGTTATAATGTAAGAAAGGAAAGACATTGGCCCAAAAGGCCTAGAGATTCGCATGGACTTGTATTTTTGAGTTTGAGTGCATAATAAAACAAACCCTAGCTACACTAGTCCATAACAGAGCCTGATGGTAGGGCTCCCTCCTTCAGCATATGCAAACCAGGCGTGCAGTCGGTTTAACAAAAACAACGACTGAGCTAACCTACCTGATGATTAGCACCGGACAAGGTGAGGGAGAGGTGTCAGGTTAAGTTGGACGGTAAACACCGGCTGATTATCTCAGGTCAGACAGTCTGTCAGACGTTGACGAGCCAGTTGACGAGCTAACCTCAGAGCTAGCTTAGCTGCCGAATTCACAAACGAAAACAATAACAGCGTTGCTTCTGACAACCTGCTACTCCACACAAGCCTCCAGGGCGCAAAACCTTCTTAAGTTCCAGTTACATTTTTTCCTAAATTAAAGCAAATGTAACGCCAGAGACAGGAGATGATGTGTTACTGCCTTGAAAAACTGTGGCTGCTTTTGTTGTTCTTCTTCTCTATTAGTAGCGTCTTTACGTCACAAGTGGCTGCTCTGCTCAACGGCGCCGCCTACTGTGAGACGGACAAATTACAAAAACCTGGAAAACTTCAGTCAGATCTCAAATGTGTTTGTTTGCATTGTATGTCTAATTTGGTTTAATTTAATAACTGCATCCATACTTTAGATTCGCAATAAGCCCTTATAATAGATCTTTATCGTCCCATAAAATAAAGAAGCATGTAAACTGGATGACCAATCCTACACATCAGGCCTGAGCTGAACCCTGCTGACCAGTCTGTCTGAGTCCAAAGGGCACTGCCAAATCAACAGTGTTTAGTCTTCTATGTTAACTTGGATGCTTTTACCAAATGCAGACTTTAAGACTGCACTGAAACTTGTGGGAGGAAAGTGATATTTTAAATAATTGATGTCCAATTTATGGCTAACTTTAAAATATGTTTAAGTCAGCATGCTCAATATCATGTCAAAAAAGTGTCAACTTTCTGTTGGGTGAATTCAAAAGGTAAAAACAACAAAAACAGCTTTCATTGTATGTTTTTATTATACATTACGCAAATTACCAAATTGCTGTCTTTATACTAATGAATACAATACAACATGCTTCCTAGTGATGTTGAAAGGTTTTATTTGGGTTATCTGCGTGAGACAGACAGAGTCAATGTATCCAAGGAAACTAAGGTCTTTCTTGTTTTGTCAATTCAGACCACTTCAAAACCTCTCACACTCTTTCCCACTCACATGTGAATACCTCACTGAATGGTGGCTAAGCTCACCCCTGAGTTGGATAAAGTGTTTAGTCTACAACCATCTGCAAGGGCCAAAACATACCACCAGTTTGTACAGACAATTGAGATTCAACAGAGGTGGTTACCTTCCAAACACTAAAAGAAATAACTTTACTCCTCCTGCCACTGTGAAAGAAGGGGATACTTAAACCTGGAAAGGACTCTGTACTGTTAATCACCTTTAAAAAAATCTACTCAATAAAGACAGGGTCACCCTTTACTCCCCGAAGAGTTAACATCAAAAACTCTGACATTGCCTGCTGTCTTATAATGTGACCGTCTACTTCCTAAAATCCTGAGAGTAAATACATCACGGCATTATCTTTACTCCAAAGTCTCTGTGTCAATAAACAAAATGCTGGCAAACAGATATGAGTATACAACACATGACTGCCTTCCAGTGGTATCCCGTGGTACTCTGCTTATGTGCACCAGCAAGAGGTTTTATATGCTGGTTTACTCTTTGTTATGTTGTGTGCCTCTTGTGGTTAAGATTCATCATTAAATAATATCACAAATAATCTCTCTTGACATGTTTGAGTTCCATAGTTAATATGAACTAAAATAAACTGTTTGCACTAATCATAGATGGCTGATCATTGTCAAAACACTACTCTGCACTTTTTCTTTTTATTCTAAAACACATAGATGTTGAATGATTACATATTTTTCCATTTACATATTTACTATTTCTATTTTCAGGGGAAAGGAAGATAAAAATTGAGGAAAACATGTGGCACAAAATATGTTACTGTGACCTGTTTTTTAATGTATATATAGCAATATATTTTTTCATATTTTGATGGTTTTATTTCACTTGTTTGTTTTACTTTATTTATGTGCTGTTGATTTTCTATTACTGCTGCTTGGACTATTAATATAATGGTATATGCAGATGCTAAAACCTTGATGTTGATGCAAGGTAAACATATTTGGGGTTTCTTCTAAAACAAAAGGAACCGTAAGGAATCCACCGGCGGCAGGATATGACGTAAGGGATGCTCCCTTAGGGGGCGTGTTCATTGGAGGAATCAGCCAATAAACGACAAGCACCTCTTTCACAACATTCCAATCCCTCCCAAACCATCCTCCTCCTCTCCCTCCTCTCCCTGCCCTGACTAGCCTGTGTGTACAGAGCAGTGACACGTAAGTTTGTCCGTTACGTGAACGTGACCAGGCGGGACACCTCCACCTGGGGCAGGGAGAGCAGAGAGAGGACTTTTCTGAGCCCTTGTCCCCAAATAAAATCCGTTTTGTTCTCAACATTTTGCAGCATGGAGGCGAGAGACGCCACTGCAGGTGAGGTTGTTGTTAGCAGTGATAGTCAGTGTGGCGGTGTGTTGTTGTTTAGTCAATGTAATAACCACTTACAACAACATTTAACCAAGGCTAAGCTCTTAACTAAACCATCAGCCGTGTTTGATGTGTAAATAAGAGCTGAATGTGGATTTTCATGTTTTCTAAATAAAGCACTATAAGTTCGTTGATATCGTGTTTAGTACTAAATATCTTGCTCTCAGTCAAAACAACATACCACATTGTATCACGTTTATGGTCCTGTTCTAGCTGCTCTTGTGGGCAGTGGTGGAGAGGAACAAACTGCAAAGAAAGATGCAGCTCCTAAAAAAGATCAACCACAGACCAAAAGCAAGATGGAGACGATCTTTGGGTTCAGGAAGGAGGACCTGACCTCCTGGAGTAGCCTGGTGGCCCTCCTGAACCGTCCCACTGACCCTGCATCCTTGGGTATTTTTCGCTGCTTGTTTGGTGAGTTAAGAAGCTGTTTGCTCAGACTTTCTACTAGCTAATAAAACACAAATCTGTGTGCACTAACAACTTCATCGTGTTTCTTTTAATGCAGGTTTGCTGATGGCTATTGACGTCACACAGGAACGTGGTCTCAGTCACCTGGACTATAAGTACTTGGATGGTGCTCCTGTGTGCCGCTTTCCCCTCTTCAATTTCTTACAGCCACTGCCACTGGATTGGATGTATCTGGTGTATGTGGTGATGTTCCTCGGTGGGTCACACTCCTTTTTATTTTAATGTTCGAGGCTAATGTCCAAATGATTACAGGTTGAAAGGCTCACACCTGTTTACTGAGGCTTGAGAAGGAAAGCCCCCCCCCCCTTCTTTTTGAGTCTAAGCGGATGCATTCATTTTATAGGAGACCGTCTCCGTGGGGTGGCTGTCTACGGACTCCAGACCTGCAATTTTCCACTTTTATTTTCCCCTTAGTGTCGTTGAACAATGACAATCAAAGTAAATCAATACTGATAAAAACAACATTAGGGCTACAAACCTTTAGATAGATATAGATAGATGCTTTATTGTCATTGCATGTTAACACATCAGCCTGGGTACAAATCCATGTTCTCAACACTTCCAGTATTAGGCAACATGTGTTTGTCCTGAACATTCACCTTTGTTTTCACACCAGAGAGAAATTTCAAAGCCGCTTAGTTTTTTTGATCGATGTTTCACATCACTGACATTTGCAACGTTAAAACCATCTATTAAAATACTGTATTATTTTTTTGTTTTGTTGATGTTAAGTACTCCATTTGTATATGATATTTGTCATGCACAACTTTGAACTTAGATTATTTACATACAACAACATACATTATAATGCATGAAAGAAGTGGCAATAATCATCTCAGACAAAATAAACAAATGTATGTATGTTCATATCCAGAGTATATAATTGTACATGTTACAAAAAAAATATTGTTACTGATTCTTTATTTTGTGGCAAGTTAATTTAATAATAATAATAATAATGTTGTATATGTTTTTTAGAGATTTTTATAACTGTCTTGATTTTGCCCACATTTCCCCCAAAGTGTGGGCACTTGCAAGACACAGAATGATCAAAGTTGAAGCAGCAGAGGCTGCTATATCCTGTCTAGTCCCTAATATGGGTCAAACTCCAAAACGCCTACATTTCCCATAATGCAACCCTATAGCATATTTTGGTTAGACCCTTGCTGTCTGGTAAACACCCACATCTGTCCAACTCCACACCTTCAGTTTGTAACAGAGGCCTTCTGTTTAAAATTTGTACTCTCCAAGCCCAAGAAGAGACATTATGTAGCTGTTTTCACCAGCCATGATTAATAATACTAATTTACAGTTACAACGACTGTTATTATTATTAACTGAAGTTGTGTGTTTATGTTTGAAGGTGCCTTGGGCATCATGCTAGGCTGTTTCTACCGTCTCTCCTGCCTCATGTTCATCTCGACGTACTGGTACATCTTCTTTCTGGACAAAACGGCCTGGAACAATCACTCGTACCTCTACGGCCTCATCGGGTTTCAGCTCACACTCATGGATGGCAACAGATATTGGTGAGATGACGTCTACTGGTCTGTCTGTGGGTTTGCTCATGCATTTCAGCCCCGTCTATATGTGTGAGGAAGACCTTTTAATGCCTGTGTCTGTAGGTCAATCGATGGATTGCGGAGGCCTTCTATAAGAAATGCTCATGTGCCTCTGTGGAATTACACTTTGTTGAGGACACAGGTCTGTGACCTTTAACAGCTGATACTGTATATTTTTCAACTTTTCATGAATATGGCTTGGGTACAGGTGATCTCATGATGTCAATGTTTTTTGTTCCTCAAAGATATTTATTGTATACTTCATCGCTGGAGTCAAAAAGTTGGATGCTGATTGGGTGGAGGGATACTCGATGTCATACTTGGCACACCATTGGCTGTTTGATCCTTTCAAGTAGGTTATCATTTGGCAGCTCAGTTTGAAGATCTTTTAGTCACTGTTGTATGTCAGTGCTCCCTCTCTGATGTTGCTGTACCACACGTTATTTTTCAGAGTGATCCTTCCTGTGGAGTTAGTGAACCAGCTGGTGGTTCACGGAGGCGGTCTTATTTTGGATCTGACTGCCGGCTACCTGCTGTTTTTTGATGTCACACGACCTTATGGGTTTTTCTTTGTCTCTTACTTCCACTGTATGAACTCTCAGCTCTTCAGCATTGGTGAGTCTTCTTTCTTGTTTGTTTCTTGTTGCCATGAATGCTTTTAATTTGTGGGGTATCATTTTACCTTCATCTTACTGAGAATCCTCCACAGGGATGTTTTCCTACACAATGCTGGCCACCAGTCCTCTCTTCTGCTACCCCGACTGGCCAAGAAGATTCTTCGCCCGTTTCCCAGCATTCCTCAGGGCAGTCCTGCCACTCACCTCCCTGGACCTGCAGCCCAGTACTTCCTGTGTTTACAACGAGATCCATAGCGCCAGCACAGAGCGCCAGGAGACCCCGCCTGCCGCCAAAACTTCCAAACTGAGACTTAAGCACAAGCTACGAGCCATTTTTACTATTCTCTACATAATGGAACAGTTCTTCCTGCCTTACTCCCACTTCATCACACAGGTATATCCGCCTATTGTGTCTTTTTCAACATTGAAGACCTGAAAAAACTTTTATAGTTGACTCCAAAGAAACAATTAGTAAATTGTCACATAATGTTCTTCCGGCACTGAGAAATTCTCTTTAATAAGATTGTACTTTTAAATCCTCTCTGGGTCACCAGAGTGATAGTTGCTCAATCAGAGTCAACAGCCATTGGCTCACCGCAAACAACAGCTCAGACTGGTGTTGTCAGCAGGAGGGTGAAAGCCCTAAAGACGTACATAATCATCATCCAGTCTCCGATGTGAACACTTTGTGTTTTTTTTGTTGCTTCTTAATTCATTTTAAGTCTTCATTTATATACAGATTTAATAAAAACTGGCGAAAGGGTTAGAAATCTTTTACAGTGTGATTTTTATTAGCGTGGAATTATCCTAATATTCAGTTTTTATGCAGGGGTACAACAACTGGACCAATGGCTTGTATGGCTACTCGTGGGACATGATGGTTCACTCCCGCAGCCATCAGCATGTTAAGATCACCTACACAGACGGAAAAACTGGAGAAATTGGATATCTGAACCCAGGGGTGAGTTATGAGGAAAACACTGTCAGACACAGAGTATCTGAGCACACTATTACACTATTATTTATTAGTATGTATGTACAATATTCACATTGTTAAGCATGGAAGGTAAATTTGGCCCATCAGTCATGTTATGATTAAACACCTTTACTGTTAGATAGCAAATGAAAACTAGCAACTTTTGTCACGTGCTGAAGAAAACTTACTACTTACTTTTGTCTTATTGGAAAAAAAATCATTTGAGATAAAAATAAGAAATGTTGACAGAAAAGTTTTAAATGACTTGCAGGCTATCACATTTTTACTCATCATGGTTCTCGGTATTAATACCACTTTCTGACTTGACATTCGAGATTGCGGTTTTCTCTTAATTTCAGTTTAGCCGACTATTAATAAAGTAATAATTATCCTGTCCTGTGTACTGAAGGTGTTCACGCAAAGCCGCCGCTGGAAGGACCACGGAGACATGCTGAAGCAGTATGCCATGTGCCTCAATCAGTTCCTGCCCCGCTATAATATCTCTGATCCTAAAATCTACTTTGACATCTGGGTGTCCATCAACGAACGCTTCCAGCAAAGGTGAGAGAGCTTTTTCTCGAAAAAAAGATGCGATAAATGTAATTACTTCAGATTTATCAAATGAATAATGTTATTAAAAAAAAGTGTGTGTTTTTAAAATTTGCTCTGGACTTTCCTCTAAGGATCTTTGACCCCCGTGTGGACGTCGTGAAGGCTGATTGGTCGCCTTTCCAACCAAACCCATGGCTGATGCCTCTGCTGGTGGACCTCTCGCCTTGGAGGACCAAGTTCCAGGAGATTGAAGGGACCTTGGACAATCAGACTGAGATCGTCTTTATCGCGGATTTCCCAGGTTACAAACTTCTCCTTGTCCTATCTTTCATTTAGATGGAAAAGTATAGTTCCGTTTGTAGTCTGTTGTTTTGTTTACCCTTATTGATTCTTGGTGCTAACGGACAGTATGTTACCTTTTTAGGTCTCCACTTAGAAAACTTTGTAAGTGAAGATCTGGGCAACACGAGCATCCATGTACTGCAGGGCAACGTGAACGTTGAGGTAGTGGAGGAGAAAAAGAACTACACTCTTCAGCCTGGTGAGAAGATAAAGGTACAGAAACACACTGTCACCACCTTTATCATTATACTGTTTAACCTGGACGCACTCAAACATTTACAATAATGTGTGTGTGTGTGTGTGTGTGTGTGTGTGTGTGTGTGTGTGTGTGTGTGTGTGTGTGTGTGTGTGTGTGTGTGTGTGTGTGTGTGTGTGTGTGTGTGTGTGTGTGTGTGTGTGGAGGTACCTGCTGGGGCTTACCATAAGGTGTACACTGTGTCTGAAGACCCGTCTTGCTACATGTACATCTACGTCAACACCACAGAGGCGGCGCTACAGGAGAACTTCACCAAGCTGTTTGAGCTCCAGGAGCGCGTTCGCAACGGGACAGGTAAAGACGTGTTCACACCATAAAAGGTAGCACTTAATAGTGGAATATTTTAAAAAATTAGGCTCGATGCAAACATGATAAAGCAAATATGTAGTAAAGGTGGCGGAATCAGCTATTTATTTATCTAAACTATATAAAAATAACATCAAAGATCACAATGTTAAACAGCTCTGCCCCTGTGAGAAAGCTCTCTCCCTTTTCATCCAAATGCAAAGAAAGTATTGCTCAAGAGCACAAATCCATCAGATGCTGACTGGATCGTCTCATCCCACAGAAACCGAGCCCCTCCCTCCTGAGCTGCAGCCTCTCATCACTGCTGATGAAGGGTCGGAGGTCAACGCCACCGACCCGATTGTGCAGCTGTTCCTGAAGAGGCAGCGCCGCATGAAGGAGGTGAAGAAACGCAGGGAGGCTGGCGTGCTGGAGCGACTGGAGCGCTTTGCAGTGAAAAAGTACTATACGATACGGAGGGGGTGAGTGTCAGTAACATGTCGGGTTTGGTCGTATTCACAGAGAAAGTGTACAACCAAAAATGAATCTGTGAATGCACTGCATCTCATTAACTCCTTCTCTTTTAGGTTCTTGATGACGGCCATTGCTTTGAGAAACCTGGCGGTGGGTCTCCCTCCTCTCGAGCAGCTGACAAGAGAAGTTTCCTTCGCCAACATGAAAGAGCCTCAGGCGTACGCCAACCAGGACGAACGGCTGAAAGATGAAGTCGGTCATGGAGAACTTTAAAGCTGCCGTTGGGGACCAAAGACACTCTGTTGACTTGCCTGCAGGTGCTGGATCACAGATTGTGTGTGTTGTTACTACTGGACTGTTACTGGGACAGAAAGCTGCCCAGAAATCAAAGGATTTTTAATTTTCTATGCTTCTGAAATATTCAGCATTTCAGATTATTTCCAGTCAGTGTTTTGTTAAAGCGTTTGTTTATGAATCTGAGTTTATCCAGAAAAAAAACAGATACTGTATGTTAGCAGATGTGCACTGCTTTGCCGTGCAAGATTACATTTCCTGTTTGTTCAATTTTTGCTTAAGAATTTTATAATTGCAATTATGGCTGGGTGACATAGAAATAGCAAGACATTGATGACATATTGACAATTAATTAAAAGGCTCTGTGACAGATGAAGTCAGCATTATATGATCAGCTGGACGATCAGATTTTAAACACGCTAAACAATTAAACTTTAATGCTTCTTTGTTTTGAAACGAGCATGTTACTGAATGGTTTTGAGTTTTTAAAGGGACAGATTCTGGCGAACATACTGACATGAACGGGATCAGGTTGGTTGATAACTCTCCTCCTCCTGTTGGTACATTTTCACTTTATTGCCCAGCTATAATTTCAATAATTCTGGCCAAATCATACCAACCACATATACAAAATATAAAGTGGGATATGTGGACGTTTACTCTGTTTTCAGGGAACATACTTCTTTGAGCTTTTATGTTAACCCTACAATGTGAGAAGAACTGACAGAAACACAAAACTAGTGTCAGCTTGTCAATCGACGGCCTTTTCTAGTCACTTTTCTAATAAAGAGCTTATGGTGTCAATAAATTTGATGTTATTTTAATTAAAAATCAACTTCTGACAAACAAGGTCTGTGGAAATAATGAATTTTATTGGTGTCAGTATTTTTACATATCGCCCATTAGAGTGCTACAGTTGAATTCCAGTGTTCACTGTAGGTTGACATTATGGCACATAAATGACACTTTGCACAAACAGAACAACGTTACACAATATAAATACATATAAATCTACAGGATGGATCTCTAGGAAATTATTTACTTTGTTAAAACATTAAATCATTATCTGTTTAGTTGAGGTTAATTGCTCAGGATTCATTTAATTCACTATAAATATGTAGTTGTCACTGTGCTGTAGTGGAGGTCCAGTCACATAAGAAGTGTTGTGTCATCAATTACTGCCCAAGAAGTGACATGCAACATAAAGTTTCACAAAAGTAATATTGAGTGTTCACAACAGGAGATGGTTTGTTCTTTCACAGACATTCGTTCGCAAGGAACAATATAAAGACAGTTTGTGTTTTATTTCATATTGCACAGTGTTTTACTGGTTGTAAAGTCTTTTAAATCACCATCTCTCGTTTTGTAAGTGCTCCTCAAAACAAAACAAACTTTGCATCCCTTTAAATGATGGCTGACTGTGCCTCTAATCACTGGCCTTCTACATTATGTGTAGATGTAACATGATTGGTGTTAGTGTTAGGTTAGGAAGAAGGCTGCGAGGAACAAAAGAGAGGATATCCCCGGTTCTGCTGCATCGATTTTGATACATTTTACTATTTATCTTGAGTCTAATGTTATAAGAGTGCAATGCTAAATCGGCTTTAGTGTTGCAGTCTTTTAATTGCTCTGTCAACAGGTCTTTCCTCAGTCACAGGTTGTGCCACATATTTCTGTTGGTTGTGGTTACATTTCCAAATGGCTTTGTGCCCAAAACCTCATCACCTGACCAAACCGCCCACAGAGCTCACTATCACCGCTGTAAACTGACAGTACTCCTTAACAAACATCTGATGCTCAATAAAAGAGGTCCACATCACTGCCACATGCTACTTATAAAGCTCAAATCATTTCCATCCCAACATGTGGCACATATCTGTCATCTCCACCAGAATGCAGCCTCGAAAATTGTTCCACGCCGCCCGTCCCACACCACTCTCCCTCGGATCGGCTCAATTTGGCAGCTCAGAACAAATTTGAAAACCGCAGTGCCGGTGCTACAAAGGGAGAGGCACCTCCCTGTTTGCAGGCCATGATCCAGCTCCACACTGCAGCCCTGGGCTTTGTCCTTACAGGCCTCCTCTGTGTCTGGCAAACTAACCTTCAGTCCAGCAGACATCAGCATTTCCTTTCTGGTTCCCTAGTGTTGGAAGTGCCATTCACAAACGTCTGGTATTAAAAAAAAAAAAAAGCACTTCAGGTCTCGACTACTTAGATCTGCCCCTTATTTCTATGTCCACTTGATCCATTTATTTGACTCATTACTTTCTTAAGAAGGAAGGAAAATATAACTTCATTCATTATGGTGTATTATGCTCTATAATTTCTGAAAATAATCTTCTATAATTAATTCTTAATTTATTATTCTCTATTTTTACTATAATGGCTCAAAACGTCTACATTAACCTGCCACAATGTTTTACATATAGTTACATTTTATAGCTGTTTTATAAGTTGTGTTTTAAGTTGTTTGATGAACAACTGATGGTAACGGTGCACAAGTTACTGGGCATAAGGTCAACGGATGACTGAAAATGTAGTGCCAGTGATTTATTGAGAGGTTAGGCATCCTTTTTTTTTTTTATGTATGTAAGTGAGGCTCAGTGTATCTTAACATGTTACGTCCTTCCTGATGCACACCTAAAATAGGTGTGAAAATGTGGAGCATCTGTTTGCAGCGACAGGTTCGGCTCTGCAGCTCTACCTTGGTTGGAGATCCGGGTAGAAAACCCCGTGTACCACACCTTCAATCACAACGTTTGAAAATGTATCTGAAAGTAAAGAAGGAAAGAAAGTTTTTTTTAATTAAAAAGGTAAGACAAATAATAAGTTCAAGCCTGCTTTTTGCTGAAAAAGAGAATGATTAAATACAGAACAAAATGGGATATTATGATATTACGCGTAAGTCGCCTGAACTCACCGTGTGCAGATGGCAGCAGGTAGGGGTCTCTCAGAAACAGCAAGACTGGCTGATGTGAAAGTTTACTGAGAAGAGTCCAAAAAGTCAGAAGGTTTGTGAGCGGCTACATGCTGCATATATATTAACATGATGAAGAAACATATGTGCTGTCACTGACATACAGGGTGAAGTTCAAGTGAAGAGCAAATAGTGACTCAAGTCTGAACTGGTTCAAAGTGGTGCAAATCAGAGAATCTGACCTGTAGTTTCATCCAATAGTTTTTTTAAATATTCATGTTAAAACAAAACGACTCACCTTGATTCCTCTGATTCTGTATCGAACGACCTTAAGAGAGGAAAAATAAAAGTTAAGCCACATAGCCTTCCAGTAGCCTGGAAACAAACTCTCCCACAAATTAAAAAAAGGCCACAGATTGTTTTTTTTTATTTCATAGAAAAGCTGCAGTTTCAACTCACCCACAGCTTTCTGTTTTTGGCACTGAAGGAAAATGGCGGATGTTCAGGAAATCCAAGAATATCTTTGGAAGAACCCCATTTTCCATAATTATAGTCTGACAAAACAGACAAAACAAAAGCAAATTGCAATGTGCACTGAAGCAGCGGTACACAACTCAAGCGACCTGCGTGACCTTCCTCTGCTGAAGTTTGAATCTGTTTAGACGTCCTACATCTGTACTGCACTTTCTATGTTTACTTTGGGTTAGACACAATTTGTATTTGGTAAAAGCAGAAATGTTTGGAGTGAAGGTGTGTCAGAGTACCTGCAGGTAGAGCTCCAGACCATGCCTCCTCTGCTCCAGCACTTTGGGAACCCAGTTTCTGACATGTTTTGAAGGGATCTCAGGTGGCTTTATGCTTTTCTTTAGCTGGAGGGATTAAAATACATCATCAGCTGTTATCAGATCAGGTAAGAGGAAAAACAAGAGTCTACAGCCATGTTAGAAGCTCTGTGAAGCTGTACTAACATCCTACTGTAGCATGTTAGCATGCTAACTTTTGCTAATTAGCATGACACACAAATACAGCTGAGACTGAAGGGAATGCCATTATTTTTGTCATTAATTTGGTCACAAACCAAAGTATCAGACAAATTAAAACTTTGACCTACTGTCACACAAACTCCTGTGTTAATCCACTGAGTAGATGTGGACTATTGAGCAGGACAGGAAGAGGAACTCCTCTCTAAAGCTACAACCTCAAACGAACGAAGTATGGTGAACGTGGTTAACCACCATGGAGCACATTCATTATGTATTTGCTGCTGAGATTTCCTGTGCATGCCTACACACCTCTGAATTTTGCAATGTTATGTTTTCAATGTTCCCATTTCTTTCATCTGTCTTGTTATGCTTTGTGAAGCACACTGTATTGCATCTTGTTGTATGAAATGTGTTAGATAAAGAAAGATTTATTCATTTATTTAAACAATTAGGACTGCACCCAATGACCCAATGTTTTAATTACCAATGAATCTATGCATTGTTTGTTTGATGACCCAATGAATTGTTTAAAGTCTCAGTCACTAAAGATGGAAGCCTATAAAGCCCATAAGGTCTTCCAATTGTCTTATTAGACAGAATAACAGACAAAAAGCCCAAATGGATTCAGTTGACAATGATGTGAGAAAAGCTTGCACTGAAGAAGTTGGAACCTACAAGTGTTTGGCATTTTCATTTGATAAATTACTTAAAATGATGAATGATTATAAAGATTTTTGTGTAAAAAAAAAAAATCACACAATTTTCACTTATTAAAGGCTAAGGCTTTCAACACTAAATTTGAGGACTTTGTTAATACTCAACACCAATAAATGATCATAAACTGCAGGGATGCTCTAAATCTCACCATTTTATGCAAAGCGTGGAATTCACTGTAGCGTTTCTCAACAGAATGCTGTCTGCCGTTCATCAGCACATCGATTTTAAAGACCTGAAAGAAAGGAAAAAGTTAGTACTACTCTTGTGAAATTCTGTTGTTGAGTCAGTTGAGAGGATCATGATTTATCACTAGATCCCACCAACAACAGATGTCCCCACCCAGTGCACCCAGTCAGCATGTGATGGCCTGACCAGCTGACTGCAGAGCTGTCAGTTACAGTCTATGTCAGCTAGTTACCAACAGGAAGCACCTGGCTGCTGCAGTAGAAGCAAAATGTGATCTGTTGGAGTTAACATCCCTAAACAGACTTCCCTCACTCAGCAGGATTCTTCCGTAAAAAGCTGATACTGTATACACAGTGTTGTTCATGTCAGCATTACGAGAAACAGGAAATCCACTGTTAAATGAGGGTAGTGTTGTTAATGCAGTTCTGGACTGGTAACATAAACACATACTGCATCTCCCAAAGAGAGCTGAAAAGTAAGAATTAATACCCATCAGTGGGTCGCAAGATAAATCTCATGGCTCACAAGATGATTAGAAGGACGTAGAAGGAAAAATTATATTTATTTTTCTGACTTTTCTCTAATTTGTTGCTTTTTTTCTTGTAAAATACTGGATAGTATTAGGGGCGCTTAAAATGACTTACTCTGAGGATGACATGACCAAACCACAATGAATACAGTTTCTTTGTCAATGTCATTATAAAACTTCAGTGTTTCCACTATCGGTTAAAGTCATTCAGTCCTGGCAGGCTGCCCACTCATTTTGGGAAATACGTTTAATCGCTTTCTTGGCAACATTTAGATGATGCTTTATAGCTTTGCATGAAGACTGGAAACAGGGGGAAACAGCTAGCCTGAGTCCCAGGAGGAAAATAAGTGTATTTCCCAAAATACCAAACTATTCCTTTAAAATCTGAGAAAAAGAAGATCATTATCAGCAGATATCCTGAGTGGAAACTCAGGCATTGGTACTAATTAATGACAGAAAGTCTGCGTTGAAGTCTGGATGCATGGAGTTTGAAAGAAATGGGAGTTTAGGGTATAATCAAAAGGCTATTGAATGCATTGTGGGAAATGTAGGATCCAGTGTATACAGTGTATGTTCCAGTGTATACAATGAATTGATGACACAAATCTTTATTTAAACCAGTCTGTCTTCATATCAGACAGCTGGGGCGGGGGGGGGGGGGGGGGGGGGGTCCCCCTGATCTGGTGGACTGGGTGTGTTGGTTAGGTGGACTGGGTGTGTTGGTTAACATGTCCAGTGGCTCTCATTAGACACAAACGAGACGCTAAATTAAAACCCTGGGTTAACTTTGTCTCTGTATTGCCCCAAATCAGGATTTTGCTCTTTAGATTCTTTGATTAGTTGACACTGAAATGTTTACAATGTGTAAAAATAAAAGGAGACTTCAGGGCTGATTAGCAGCCGTCAACCAAACAGAGAAAAACATTACATTAACAGTGACTTTGACGCTGTTTGATCCGCGATGTTAAACGGTTTATTATTTCAAGGGTACAGAAATAACATCTGAGTTGAAATGAAAAGCTGATGACAGCAGCAGAGCAGACGACAGAAACACACACACACACACACATATACACACACAGAGGTTATTATTGAGCAGCTTACCGTGTATCCTTTCTCGATCGAGTTGTTTTCTGAACGAAACGACGGGATCGACACTCTGACAGGATGCATTTTGACTTGAAAAACGCGCAGTTGAGTAGACAATAATTGACCCTGTAGCGCACACACACATTCACACACACATATATACACACACACTGCTGGTGGTTTACTCCAGTTTCTCCGGCAGCCAGATAAAAATCACTGAATTCAAACGACATGCGCAAAGTCTCAGTGGCGCCCCCTGTCGGAGCGGAGGACACTGCACATGACCAGGTTTGATTCTATGGTTCATTTTAATATTGTGCAACACAGAAATAATGGAGCCCCAAAGTGTCACATTTTAAATAACTAAATAAATCAGTAATTATGAAATATATTATCATATGAATACATTGTGTGGAATTTATATGATCCAATCAATTGTGAAATAGTAAAACATGTATTAAATCTCCACTTATTATTAGTAATAATAGTAAAATATTTCTTCATAATTATTATTTTCATAGTAAAATAATTTTGTTGGAGTTAATTATTATTTCATTACAAAAGTTTGTTTTATTTCATAATGTAACATTTCATGACAGTGTTGTTGTCGCCAGTCAACACCCCCTCATCTTTCAGCCAATCACATGCCCTCTGCCAATCTTAAAGCTGCTGTTATCAATATTTTTATGTTAACAATAAATCACATGATGTCTTGTGTGATTAAGGGGACGGACAAAGTTAGTGACTAGCTTGTAAAGATAGTGGAGCATTTAGCAGCTAAAGGCTCCAGATGTTTCCCTCAGGAGTTGGTTGAGACCAAAAACAAAGCTAAAAGGAGGGTGAATAAGAGGTAGTGCTAGTTAGCCACCTAGGTAGCAAGCATGTGCAGCCTCATCAAAAGCTAAATAATTCTCACTTCATAGAGATTATTCTGAACCCCTTGCTGATCTTTATTATTAAATTATCGATGGTTAACTTTTTAGTACACTACGTTGATGGTTTCATAAATTAGCAAAATGTACTTAAGTAGTGCCAAAAGCCAGTTAATAAATTTGTCTATTAATTGTCTAGGTTATTTATTAAAGGGGCACTCCACCAGTTTTAGACATCAAGAAAAGTTTACTAGTCATGGTAAGTTCTACTCAGCTTGTGAAAACAGTTATATGTTTTCTGTGGATCTGGAGAGGCTAAAGACTGACCCTGATATATGTCATCAGGGTTATCTCAGACTTGAAACACTGAGCTCAGAAAGCCAGAGTTACAGAACTGGAGGTGGGGAGTTTGAAAGACATGTGTTTACCAGACAGGGAGGATCTAATGAAAGATGCTGCCAAGTTGCTGCTTCAATTTTGACCATTTCTGTTTTTGTTTTTTAAATCTGTCACTCACAAGTCCAACAACTTGTGAATTATGTGAATTAAATAGTAAATCACTGAAGTACTTCTGTACTGTATGTGTACAGAAGTAATATAAAAATGCATTTTCTGGTTTCAACTTCTCAAATGTGAGTCTTTGCTCCTTTTTCTCTGTTTCATATTTGTATAAATATATATACGTATATATTGGTTTGATGTTACCTTGGCCTCTGGGAACTTGTGATAGGCATTTTCTGACATTTTATCGACTAAACAATGAACGGATTCATCCAAAAATTATCATAATCTATAAAGAAAATAATGATCAGCTTGATGCCCTACTTTTAACCTTTTGTATTCATTTTACATGGTGTGTGTGTGTGTGTGTGTAGAAAAGACAATAAGACATAGAAAAAGGTCAGAAACAAAAGCAAGACAGAAGGGAAGTCACTTCAAACTGAGCATTCTAAAAAAGTGATACAATATCACAACGTTTTATTCAACTAAGTTTCACCAAAAGTTTTGGAGTAAAGAGAGTTTCTTCCGTTGCTTATAAATATAACAAATACATTTTTCTGCTGGTTCATTTTAAAGTTGTGATATAATCGATATTGACTTAAAATTGAGGGCAAGCTGGTTTAGGTTTGTACTTCGCTATTCTAAGCTTCTAAATTTCATGGATTTTATTCTTTATCTATCTTACAAGTGGTATGAAACGCAAGCATACAGTACAATGCAATAGAAGTAAGAAATGAAAAATATCCCAAAGAAAAGATGAAATGAGAATATATTTATCGATGAGGAGGGAAAAAAAATGGTTTCCCCACAAGAAAAGAAGAATGAAACCCTATCTGTTTCTAAATTGGGAGTATTTTAAATTATAAAATGTATGTCTAACAATTAAAAATTTATTTCATGATGTTTTATATGTTTTCATATGCAGTCCTCTTCATTGCCATTTACAGAACATGCTGTGAATGTCATCTCTTAATACCTGAAAAAAGAAAGAAAAAGAAAAGAATGAAAACACAATGAAGATTAACGGAGGACAAGAAAAATATCAAATAAATATGATGCTACTTACGGTGACATGTGACAACCTGACACGTAGGCGTAGTTGCCAGTGTAGCGAACATCACAGCGCACAATGTTGTTGCTGTAGTCTGATTCTGGGACCTGGTAGTACGGATTTACACTGACCTGTGGAGAACAACAATATATATACGTGTATATATATATATATAAAAACACACAGACTGCAACAAAGATAAATAAACGGCAGAGACTCTAATCAAATGTTCATGACTGCGATGTGATTCCACACAAGTGTAACTCTTTTAAAGGGGTTTAGTGTCTCAGGAGGAAGCCGAATGTCATCTGGTATTTCTGACAAACCTTGAGGACATAGTTTCCAGGTTTCACATCTGTGATGTCAATCCACTGGCAGTCGATGTCTGCATTGTAGGTGTCATAACATCCTGGGCTCAGGCCCTGCACGTTGGACAGCATCCATATAAAACATTATATAAACAAACAAACAAACAAACATCTTATTAAAGAACATAAGGCCCTTTTACATGTAGAACAGTAACTGTAACTTTAACAGAGACTTTAGTGTTTTATTACAGTATAATGTCTAATGGTAAGAATAAAAAGCTGATAATAAAACGAACAATAATTATAACTGATGTCAACAAAAAGAGAAAAACAAGACAGAGAAATAGAAACAGGATGGGGGAAAAAAAGTCATGTGCTAAACAACTGATCACAGACGTTCAGGCAGGTGGGATCATCTCACAGGAGAAACAGGAAATTATTAAATCACCACTGGCTCATGCAAAAAGGAAATACTAAAGTTGTTCTCTAAAGGACGGCTGCCTCAGTAAAAGAGCTCTTGTTTTTCTTAGCTTCATTCTCCTTTTTAAAAATGTATGAACCGAAATCCTGCAACCAGGTCATTCGGTGAAAAATAAGTCATTATCCTCCATTTTGGTCTGAACATTTGTGCGCCCAAATGAAACTGAATCATTACAGTATACTTATATGTGTATCAATAAATTAGCCTCTTGCCTTTTTGGTCATTATAGTCATTAAAAAAAAATGCAGGCCAGACTATGCAGCTGTAACCGTGAAAATATGGTGTCTCCACTGATGTGTATGTTAAAGGGATAAGGCCTGCAGCAACTGATTTCTTTGGCTAATCAGATGTTACAGTGTTTGTACTTGTGTTTATTTACAGCAGCAGCTAGTTGGTTGATTCAGAATTACTTTGACATTGTTGCTGCTAAATTTGGTAGCAGTTGTTTGCTTGCTTAAACCTGCATAAACTGAAAAAAACAACATTTCAACTTCTGCAGTCATCTTTTCAGCAGGTATCTGTGAGACCTGGGTATGTGCGGTGCAGGCAAACCGCCTGTAGTAGCCGTAGTCACAGGAAGTGTCCTCCAGGCAGAAGCTGGCCTTGTGGCCCTCGGCCACCGAATGCTGAGTGGTGGCATCCAGCAGGTCGTAGTGGCTGAACTCGTCCATGCTGTGGTAGTGCCTGTGGACCAGCAGCAGTAACAGTGTTCAACAGCATCTTTAATCTAAAGCGTGACTTCCACATCAATCTGGGACTTAAACAACCAGGCAGTGTTTGTCATGTTGAGACCCACTACAGAGTGTTCTTGTTCCAGAGCCACATTTGCATAATTGCTTTCCCACTGTTGGCTGCAAGTCACTGTGACTGAAAACATCACAGGTGTTTATTTAATTTATCATGTACATTTAGAGCTACAGTGAATCTGAATCTGCTTTCACTCTTATTATCGTAAAGACAGAGTTTGTTTAATGAGACAGAAGCAGTCTGGATTTTAACATCAGTTGACTTTCAAAACACTGACTGAAAATCTATACAGTCTACATCAACAGTTCACTAGGTCTCTGCCAAATGTGCTCCATTTTGGGGATTAGCACAGTGGACTGGTTGTTTCACAAAATAACTATGGACTGAGGTCGTTTCTGTGGAATCAAGGAAGACCAGGCGCTTTTCCATAAGCTCAATAAAGGGACAAAAATACCAGCTGTTTCCCTTTTTGGCTCATTATCCTCATCCCACAACTTTATTTTACAATGTCTGGCTTTTAGATTGTAAATAAACTGAATTCAAAGGTCATATGAAGTTCAGTCACATAACTTTTTGAAAGCCCAAAGCGACACTGTACATGCTGACACTGTAAAAATAGAATAAAAGATAAAAATAAAACTCATGTTAAGGTGTCAGTCCTGATATCAAAGTCTCTGCAAAGCAATAAAACAGCCAACAAAAACTATACAACAGCCAAAAGTAACACAACTGTGGTTCAACAGGGGGTGCCATACCACAACTACAGACTGGAAAAGACAAAGAGTGTCGTGACAAATAGCATCTCTTGGAAACAATTGGTTGCTTACATTTGTAGCTGGTGAACAAAATACGCAGAGTTACAATGTATGAAGAAAATAAAAGATGTGACTTCAGAGTGGGATAGTCCAGATCTGGTTTATGTATTCATGCATGAAATCTTCATGTAAATGACTTTAATTGATGCCAGCCTGTTGGCCAGCGAGAACAAATGATGCAAGAGAGGAGTCTCGGAGGCTCCTTCTCTGTGTGACGGTGAGGTGGTTAAGCAGTGACATGACATTATACTCACTGGTGACAGCTGTGCCACTCCCAGGAGTAACGTGGCCTGCTGGGGAGGAAGTCTGCCGTCCCCTGGTTCTTGACTCTCTGAGGAAACCTCAGCAGCATGCGGGTGTCATAGTCTCTGACACTGGATCTGTAGGCTGAGCTGCAGGCGCAAACCAAAGGAAGAACATTAGTTTGCAGAAGGAAAAGAAAAAAAAACACAGGTCATATATGGACACGATTACATCACAAAGATTGTTTTTCCTGCTACATCCCCTCCTCTGAGTGGAGCAGATTTTTAGTGTCTGAGTGAAGGCTGCCGATGTATAAATGGTGGGTGGAAAAATAATTTGGAGGCACGTGGTTGTTTGGGTTAGTTTTTGATAATGTGTTTACCATTTGGGCTTTCTCTCCTCAGGCAACTATGATTAAAGTTTACAGAAATCCACCACTCCACCCCTCTCCACCATCAGTGGCAGGATTCGGTTAAATTTACCTCATGGTTCCACTGGGCAGCCCTCACCCACAAACACTTTAGGTGGTTGTTATGGCTCAAAGCTCTCTGAATCACACTCAGACTTGGATGCAAACCCTGTTTTTTTTTTTTTTTCTTTCTCCATGTGGATAAGTCCTGACAGCAGTCTACCTTGACAAACAGTTTTCCTCAGCTGCACATCTCAGGTTGTACATTGGGACTCTCTGGGCATAAGCAGAGGCTTGAATTGAGTACGCGTCAGGTACGAGATCAGGCAGCCCTAAAGCAACAAAACAGCATTATAGTAGTGATAACAGCTGAATATGACAATAAACATACTACATACAGGTACATAAAACATAAAACCAATCAGTAAAAGCAAATTGATGAATTGACATGAATCACTGAATGAATATTTTTCACATACAAATAAACACTTTACAGATAATGGACACACTAACTGAATCATTGATTGGCATTTTAGCGTCATAAACACCAGTTTATGGGTCATTTCTATCTCATCAATGACTTGCATGTTGTCTTGAGAACACGTTCCCCACTCTTACCGTACTGATGATACCTTGTGCCATATCCGGGTCTTGATCTCGGCCTCGGTCTCTCGTAAACGTCATAGTGATTGTAATATGGATTATCACTGTCGGTGGACTTGTAGGGGTCGTAGGGATCGTCGCCCACCATCATGTCTTCTCTCCTGGGCAGAGGCGGACTGACGGTTTCCTGGGTCTCATTGCTGCTCCTCTGCGTCCCCGCGCGCTCAGCGGGGCGGTCACGGGGATGCTGGCGGTGCTCGTGCCCTCTCACGAGCCTTTGGAGCGGAGGCGGGAGACCTCCGGGGCTGCGCGGATTGGACGCCGGCTGGGGAGGCTGCTGCTGCTGCTGCTGCTGGGTCACCGGCTGGCTCGAGGTGTCCGGATGTCTCACGTCCGCATCACGGATGATGGTGACAGGTCGCGCCTGCACTTGCTCCTGAGGTGCGCCCCTCCGCCTCGGTGGCTGATACTCGGAGCCCTGGCTTAAAATGCTAAAAATCTTGCCGTTGTGTGACCACTGTAGCGTCTGCCGGAGAGCCGCTCTTTGGTTATCTCCCTGTTGTGTCGCCGGGTCCCTCTGAGACTGGGCAGCTTGCAGGATGAAAACAAAAAAGTAAATGCACGCATACGCGTAAAGTGGCGTGCCAAGTATGCGTAATCCCATTATGAACTCAGTTGAAGGAGATTTTATGTGACAAAGCGAATATTTCAGATGAGCCGGGTTTGCCACTTGTCTTTGACTTAAATATCCTTCATCTCCATTTGAAGGATTTTCAATAAGCAGAGAAGAAAAGCGAAGTAAAAAAGTATCCGTGTGAACTCATATCGCTCCGCTCCTGCAGCCTGCAGATGCGCCCAGTGAGATGATGGTGAGGAGGAGGAGTTCAGCATTTGTAGTTTCTGAATCTGTTACACAAGTCTGGTGCTGCTGCTCATATAACCGCTGGATGGATACGTGATGTCTGATCATGTCCAGCCAAGTGTGTTTGATAACTGCTCAGTCTGGCCCTTTGTGAGTCAGTGACAAGCAGCGACACTGATCTTCTTCATCAAAGAGCAGATGCAGTTTGAGTCATAACAGTTAAATAGAAAATACAGACACAAAAACAGATGCAGACTTTCTTGTGAAATCCATCCTACAGCAGGTATGATAGCATACGAACAATGTGAACCAATTCCTACAAACTACTGTATATTCCCTTCATTTTTTCTTTCTCTGGCAGATCAACAAAATGTCATGATAAATAGCTGACTGTTGGATGAACTCCCAACCAAATTGCAACACACTCTGCCAGAAGTGTCTACACTCCACTTTCTCTTAGGAGGATCTCAGAAACCTAAACATGACTGTTTGATGGCCCTGCAACATTTTCAGTATTTTCTGAGAAACCATCTCCCCACAAAACCCCCCTCCACCTCAGCCGCGCCTCAGTCCTGTCTGCGTTGGAGCTTTGCTGACAACGTGAAAGCCTCATCACGTGCATCTCACAGTAATCTTCTATAAGGTCATAATTAGTCTATTCTGAGCAATAAACAAGATGAAGCTGTGGTGATACTTGATATCTGCATTACTGCGTCTGGTGGCAAACAGCTGACCCCCACTGATAAATCTAAGTCATTTGCTGCAGCCCAGTCAAATCGCCGCCCTGCTGTTAACACCAGAGGCATAATGCATAGCTTGGGAAACTTAATCCAGGGTTTTCATTTTACTCTGTCTAGCAAACCAGGAAATTCTTTCAAGCATCTATGCAATTGACCGTAGGATGTCTGCTGCTAAACCACAGCAAATGGTCTCAAAGTTGTTGTTTTGTTTTTGTTTTTTTACAGTTTCTTAAATCACGAGAGCTATTAAAGCAAAAAAATGGATTGTATGAGAATAGTTTTTCCAACATGTACAACCAGAGATTGAACATGAGCTGTTGTGTATCTTTTAAGTCTACAAGCGACAAGTAATATGCTGTAAGTCTTGATTCAAAATGGAGCTAAAGAGATATGAAAAATAAAATGAAACAGACATGAATACACGTCAGCTTTATATGACAGATGCAGGACCTGATAAAATAAAGATCCCCTGTGACCTAATAACAGATCAATTACAGTGTCCCGTGCCCTGACACTAGGGGGCAGATAACTGCAATTCATTCAGGAGGGCTGCATTTTCTTATCAGCACCTGATAAGAAGTGGGGGATTATGGTCTCGCCTTAGACAAACTCTACAAACTCTTATTTCTTCAGTCTATGAATAAACTGTCCAGAATCACATACTGGAAAATTACAAATAGCGTATTTTCAAAAGTAAATCTTTATTTATCCAGAGTTGAGAGCAATGCTTTCTTTTTCAGGAATGTCGTGTTCACACTCACACCTGGAGCCTGCCCAGTACTATAATAGTCACTAAACAGCAACACTGGAGCAGCTGGGGGTTCAGGGCCTTGCTCAGGGGCCACTCAGTGGTTTAATGAGGGAGGGACAAACTCTGGTTTTTCACTTTTGCTGTGAAAATGTATCCTGCCAGTCCTACAATTGAACTAGCAATCGTCCTGCTTCGCTAACGTTTAGTTTGACATTTTGGGAAATCTGCTTATTCGCTTTCTGGCGGAGAGTTAGCTGAGAAGATTGATACCACACTGTTAGCTTAGCACAAAGACTGAAAATGGGGAAACAGCTAGGCTGGCTCTGTCCAACAACCATCGTTTTTACACTTTGGATTAAACAACAAGATATGACATAATTGGTGAGCATTGGAGAAACAGCTTTTGTCACCTCTAGACAGAGTCAGGGTAGCTGTTTCCTGGTTTCCAGTCTTTTTGCTAAGCTAAGCTAAACGGCAGCGAAAGTGCGCATCGTTAACCTCATTTGAACTATAATCCTGTCTCTCTCCTCTCTTTTCCTTCAAACGTGGTCGGACGACACAGAAAGTTATATATTACATTATTGATGCATTGAATGTCATCACAATGTTGCAGCTGGTAAAGGTGGGGCTAATTTGAATTACTTTGTACACTGATTGGTACCTTAATCTATAATAATAACATTTTTTTATATATATATTTTGTATTGATAATCTAAATCTCATCCATGAGGTCTAACAAAAGTATTGAATGCATTTCCTTCCTCATAAAACATTTGCAGATTTTTTCAATTTAAGTTGTCTTCTTCCTCTCTGCCTTTATTGGCCGTATTGCTGCATTTCTTGGCACGTTACTGCCACCTATAGATCAGTGGAGAAGTGTGAAACCATTGGCAGGAATGTGTACCGTGTCACCCGCTTGCTCGAGTGAGTACATGTTTGTCGTTATGTACGAGAACAAACAAAGCAGGACCCCACTCATACAAACAACGCTCCATAATGCTGCTAGAGGTCAAAAACTCCACAGGACACCTTTAACCTTGATTGTTGTATACTTAGTTATGAATATTTATGTTATAGAGAAGTTTTAAGGAGCTTTAAAAACACAGTGTGATGGTGATTTATATATTAACATTTATGATTCAAGTGAGAATATTCTGCCCCAATCTCAGAACCCATTGGCTATCGTCTGACTACGATTTAGCCTCTGGGGGCAAAGGCCAGTGTAGCCATCCATTATCTGGATATCCGGGCCAAGACTTCCTCTTCCGTGCGCCAGTCATTGTTCACAGCCTGATTAGCAAACTCGGAAACCCATCGGCTATCATCTGACGACGATTTGAATGCAGATACATTTTAAAAAGGCTAATATAAAGCGAAACGATGTAGCTAAATCGTTGATTGCATTTCGGCCATTGCGTTCTGCCTCTTCTGCTCTTCACACAGACTGTTTACCTGCATGAAACCAAAGCCCACTCAAATGTGATTGGTCAGTACTACTCGGACTACAAACAGACTATAAAGTGTTTATAGAGATTCATTCTGCCCAAACAGTAGCTGAGAAAAAGAACCAAGGCAGACTAAAAATACTTTATAGTCTGAGAATGGGTTCTATTTAATGGTAGAGTACACTGATTAAATCATGCTGTAAATTACAGTTACAGTTGTATTGTTCTTGGATAGCGGAGGGCACACATCATCTCACAGTCACGTGAGGTCACATTTCAGCTTGTGTAAGCTGTGAGGGCCAATCAGAGCCAAGTGCAGTTATCTGAGCTCCTGAAAATGAATCCTCCCTGCACACGTATTTGAGCTGTTCGAGAGTTAAAGATAAGTGGGAAATGTTTGATGCAGAAACACGAGGATGCCAGTGGCTCACTAATAAAATGATAACTGATAAAACTAGAAGATGCATTGTGGAATCAGGACTTGGTTTCACAATAATCAGTCTCTTCTGAAAAGGCGTGAATAAAAGACTTTCGACTCATACAGAAATCTTTCCAAACTGAATCACAGCAACGAATCTGGCTGCTCTTTTGTAAATGTTTCCTGTTTTGTCTTTGGAAGTGCCCTTTAGCCGTTTTATTTTCATCCAACTGTGTAGGATTTGTTTCCAGTATGAAAAAAGCTGTGGACACAGTTTTTTTTAACCAATATGTGATTGTGTTTTTGCTTTAAGGATGACTAACATAGACTCCTGTGATTCTGCATACCGGCAGTTCCTCCAGAGAGTGAAAACTATGTGCGTTGGGTTGCCTCCTTTCTCTTCCCTGGAACACTGGATGGACAGCCAGCTGTACTGGGTCGCTGATGTTTTTTTGCTCATAATTCATTGAACTTTCTGCATGCAGAGTCCTTTTTCTCTCCAGCGAGGGCAGCACAGTGTTCCCTCGCACAGCTCAGAAACACATCTGTAAGGAATTAGCCGAGTTCTTTTGTCCACGTTGCTGGAATTCACCACCATTCCTGATTTTTTGGGCACTCGATTTGAGCTGAAAGAATTTGAATAAATCCACATCTGAGTTGCAGAATAAGGAGGGAAAATAGTGACAAGGCTTCCTGCACAAGACCTGTCATTGAGCAAAGAGAGGGAAAAAAGGATCTCCATCCTTTCATGATGCTAAATTTACCATAAAACCAGCACCAAATATTCAGTGCCATCACTGAGTCAACATCTGGCACACATTTGCCACTTCGCTCGAGACATGAAGCCTATATTTAAGCATTTTTGGCAGCCGCTGTCTAGATTAAAGGCAGATATAGATGTTTTATTAAATATGCTTTTATGAGCATCTCATCCATCACTGCTATGACATAAAACTGACATCGCTGCAACTTTCGTGGCTTCGTTTTCTCAAATGAATCCTTAAAAACCTGCTAAAAATGCAGCTTAAGATGTATCCCCCCATTTGCCTTTAATTATTCATTTTCATGTCATCATTATGATCTCATCACAGTGAAACCGGACCACACACATCTCTCAAAACATCCATGGCAAGGCCTACTTCCTCTAATCTATTCCCAAGAGTCTTCTATCACATCCCTCTACTTAAACCCCTACAACTTCTATCCTATAACATCCCTGCTTCTGTTAATCTCCTTTTACAGCTTTTTACTCTTTCATTTCCTTCTACTAGTAGATTTTTCCCTCCACCCCTTTGCAAAACTCAGCCTATTCAAATAAGCTCAGGTTCAGCTCAGCTCAAAACTCTACGACAGAAACAGACAATTCAAATATTTTCTACTCTTTCATAAATACTGGGTTTCCATTACTCTTGGAGCACTAAGTTAAGGCTTGCACCGCACACACACACACACACACACACACACACACACACACATACACACACACAGTCTGGTGGACTACGTGGCACTCTGCACATGCACTATAGACTCTGCAACCAGGAGGAGGAGCACTTTATCAAGACACAACCCAGAGAACTTTACATTGTGCGATGATTCATGCAGATGTCTGATTTTCTTTTTCGCTCCCTGCATCTCTTCTCATCCCACAACCACAGAGATGCCGGGAGAAATTCTAGTTAATCCAACGATAAAGAGATTTGTTTGTGATGTTGTATTAATCATTTTCAGCAGTGATTTGTATTTGCCAAGGCAATAATAGAATAAACTGTAGGGGTAACTAAAGACATAAATCACACTACAAGTCAAGTGTTGTTTGGTGGAAACCTTGAAACTCCACTTTTAAAATGTCAAAGTTGCCATGTGAAATTATGTGATTTTCATTCAAATTCAAACCTGTAATAACCACTTGGTGGCAGCGGAAACAAGCTGTGAACACACTAACAAATTATCACCATTCAAAGGAATAGTTTTGGGAAATATGCGCATTGGCTTTCTGGTGGAGATTTAGATGAGAAGGTCAAAAAGCACTTTTCCTATGTATCCGTTAAACATGGACCTATAGCCAGCAGCCAGTTAGCTTAGCTTAGCACAAAGACTGGAAGCAGGGGGAAACAACTAGCCTGGCTCTGTTAGAAGGTTAAAAATCCATCTTCCAGCACCTCTTAACTCACTAATTAACATGTATCATCTCAGAAATAGTCCAGCACATAACACCCTGTAAAAACGGCTCACAGGTTATTAGTGAGGTTTTTGTTTAGTAGTGAGCTTTAGAGGTGCTGGTAGGCAGATTGTGTTACTATTGGAGACAGACATGAGAGTGGTATCAATCATCTCATCTGACTCTCTGCCAGAAAGCAAACAAGCGTGTTTCCCGAAATGTTGAACATTTTCTTTAAAGACACAAGCTCAGTGTTTAACACTGTCACCTCTCAGTGAGAAGGTCTCAGGCCTGAACCTTCCTGTATAAAATCTGTTCACCTCCAGTTTCTCTGGACGCTCCAGTTTGCTTTCGCAGTGTGAACACGTGCAGCCCAGGTGGACTGGAGATTATACAATAAGCTAACCACAGGTGTAAATGTTAGTGTGTTAGTTTGTCTATCCTTCCCTCATATTCAGGTCATAGTGGGTGGGTTTCAGCCTCTAGTGACCTTTAACATGAAACTTTAACATGGTTAAAATGGTCAAGACAATAAATGAAGGAAGTAATTGTTGTTAACAAGTAAACTGGGCTGCTTTTCTCCACTATAAAATTTGATGTTTTGAAGATGTAGGTGAGTATGTAAGTTTCTCACCCAACAACAGAAATAGACTGAATAAAAACGTTTATATTTTGCCAAATTGTGTCTTGATGCAGTTTGAAACTTACAACTTTTGTTTAGATAGAGGAAGGTTGTGTGGTGGTTAACAGTTAACTACAGATATGGAAATAGGGCAACTGTGACTTTGATGGACATAGAATTTTTTCAGATGCAGTGCTTTCAAGGCTGAGTTGTCAGAACGAAGTGGTTATTTCACTACATGAATCATACATTTATTTTGTTTTAAAAAAGAACGATGGCTCCATCTACAGGAGGCATTCAGTACATTAAAAAGATTTTTACTTTGTTGTTCCATATAGATTACTGATGGCAGTATTAAAATAAACTAACTGAGCTGTTTTGTTAAGTTTAATGTTATTTTTGTTTAATATTCTGTGATTTTAAGTATCTAAGCTTTATCTACTTTTTACAGTTTTGGTGCAAAGCGACAATATGGCATCCTCACATGAGGTAATTAATTGAAAATGTAGAGAAGAGCACCAGTGGCAACACACACGGATTGTAGTTGAGATAATTACAGATAACGCCAGGCTCATGTATTGTTATTTAAATTGATCATCATCACTGCAGTACAGGATGTTTTAGACAAACATGCAATTTCTATATTTTAAAATAAATTTAATAGCGCTTTCAGACACTAAATAACACTTAACTGTAAATTACAATTTGGATAGTCTCCTCTCTCTTTTTGTGATTCACATAAATAAGAACACATGTACACAACATTTGCTGCAGCTCAGCTTCTTTAGTTCATTTATTGAATGCAAAATACAACAGATACGAAAGTTACAGTCAAACAAGCCTCACAGACAAAGCAAAACACACAGCATTTTCAAGGCATGTTTCAAATTCATCAGTGCATAAAATATCCATGATAATACTCCCATGAATCCCACCATCAAAGCTGGCTACTGACACATCTTTGGTCCAATAGATTGCATGCTGTAACAGAGTTGAACAAATGTGCTGCAATCATATTTCATTAGGTTGGAAATTTGTTCATTTTTCATAAAGAATGTGTAATGTGTACAGTTGTATGGTGTGCCCCAGCCTGGTACATTGGCCCAAAAGAAAAATAAGTAAATTATCAATAATAGATATTTGATATATGACCTGATTAATGCAAAGTTCAGTGAAGAGAGGGTGAGTAATAACAACAGATCCTAAAGCAGACAGACCACTGGTCTATCAGACGGTGGCAGTTCAGTCTGGAGAAGAAGCGTTTGTGTCACACAGTGAAGAGCAGGTGTCCCGAGAAGAAGCTTTTGGTGCTCAGGCCGGTGGTCCCGTCGCTGGTCTCCAGCCACACTTTGTCTCCCGTCTCCATCCGGATCACCGTGTCCCCTGATGACAAGAGGCGACCTCCCTGATAAACCTTGAAACTACGCAGCACCAGCTCGTTGTTACACCACAGGTCCACACTTCCTGCACCGATGAAGGATGTGCAGAGGAAGCTGAACTGATAGAGACCAGGGATGGCGCATGTAAACAGGCCCGTCTTAGTGCTGTAAAGGTTCTGTTCGTTGTAGATGACCTGACGGAAACGGAGGATTCTCTCTGAGGATGGGTTGTACTCGCCCAGGTGGACGGAGAAGGCAGACTGTGGCTGTGAGGCACTGATGTTGAGTGCTGGTGGTCCAGGAGGGCCTCTTGGGCCAGGGGGTCCTAATGGACCTGTCAGAGAAACAAAAGTATAGACTACTTCAAAATGCTGTAAAAAAGACAGCATACTGAAAGCTTGACATTATCCACATTGTCAGCTTAGAATCCACTTTGAATAGAAATAGATTTCTGATCTGCTGCTATGTTATGAATTATCTAGATGTGGAAAGAAACGTAAAACTTGTACTCAATTAGTGTACTCAAGTACAGTTTTGAGATATTTGTATTTGTATTTCCTTTTTCGACTACTTTATACTTATACTCCACTACATTTTTGATGGAAATATTGTACTTTTTATTGTACCATATAGTTACTAGTTATAGAAAATAATCTGCCCGTGCAGTCGAAATATTTCAAACTGATTTTAATGTAAATCAGCTTGTTTCAAGAATTTTCCAAAACCGCCTTTTTCAAACTCCCACTCGCACATGCATCAGTAATAAGAATCCTATATAACTTACGTAACTTTTAGAAGACGCTCAGCACTATATTCATTGTACAAAAGGCTGAACAGACAGATAACTGAAAAGACTACCTCGTTGTCCTCGCTGACCTCGTTGTCCTCGCTGACCTCGAGGTCCTCGCGGCCCAGCGGGTCCAACTGATCCACATTCTGTACATGAAGAAGATGTGGAAGTTAAACTTAATTAGCCTTCAAAATGTGCTTTTATTAGTAAAGCATGAATGGTTTCTTTCGGAGTGAGGACCACCTTCACCAAGATGACAAAAAGTTAAGAACATCAGGTGTTAAATGTTTTGAATGTGCACTTTTTAAGAAGGTGTAGCTTCATTGTGTTCACTTGTTAGTGCTTAAAACCGACCTCTGCTCCCCTGACTTGACAGCTAGCACCCGGGCCTGCAAGATCAAACACCACATATGAAGAACGATTTTCAAGTTAGTAGAGAAGAAATAAACACACCAGGTTAAACTCAGAACGAAAAATACAGTGGATGACAAATGATAGTGAATTCAGTGCTGAGAGTCTCCCCCAAGGTCAAAAAGTTTGGTCCAGTAGTGTTTCACCTGTGCAGGGTCTCTCCCTCCAGGCTGACAGGTTCAGGCTTGGGATGCTTCTGCAGGGCATGCGCCGGTTCCTGTTTGAGGGGATGTTGAAGGGGTCCCTGGTGACAGACGTGATGCCAGTGTTGTCGCAGATGATCCTGGATATGGTGGCACTGGACAGAGCGGCTCTCTGACGCGGGGTGAAGACGCCCCGATTCTCGTACCACAACCTGATCATTTCAAACAAGAGGGGCGTGGAAAGAGATTAGTGTCAACGGAGACTGTATTTGAGATTGTGTTATCAGTCTGCAGCTGGCATTTGGTATAAATTAATGAAAATAATTTACTACGTCAGACAAAAAAAACTTGCTCGCTGGTTTCCTGCTTGGATAAATGAAGAATCTAGCAGCTACTGTACAAATAAAGTCTCCATGCCGCCGTGTGTGTCTAAATCTGAATATAACAATGCATTCAAAGCAAAAGCATGTTTTCAGTGTAATGCTCATGAGCAAGTAAATTGCGTAATTTAAATCCATTTTGTGTTGAATTTGAGAATATATGACTTTTGCATCCCCCAGTGGTGATATCGAAAAAGATTAAGGCCAAAAAAAGACCATTACAACACCCCCCATCTCTCCCCCCTGCAGCCCCCACAGATTCAAACAACTGAGATGACTGCACCTATTTTCATTACATTTTTCTAGAAACAAAAACATATTATGCCTTCAGAATCCCACACCTACATTATAAATACACATTACTGTATGTGTCCACACACGTGCTGACCTGTCACCCTGGCGGGTCCTCTGGAACTGTGCTGCGATGAGGCAGGCGAACAGAGGCCCCACACGGCCGCCCCTTACGAACGGCTCTGCCACGCCTCCCATCCAGACGTCGATGTTGTCGGGCGTACCGTAGAGCTGCAGCAGCCTGCGGGCCAGGTTGTTGTTGCCCAGGACCTGCCCGAGCTGTGCCTGGTTCCTGGGCTGAGACAGGCCGCAGAACCTGCGCCAGGCATTATAGCCTAGAGGAGTAAACAACAAGAAAGCAGAGAGTAGATGAGGACAATTTAAAAAAAGAGAAAACATTAGAAGGAAAATTAAAAAGGCTGAGAATCAACGTGAGAGATGTACCAGGCAAGCCGTGGTCACGTCCTCTCTGCATGTTGAGAGAGCCCAGGTCCAAAGCCAGTTCCATCACAAACTTGAACAACCTCTCCCTCAGAGCATCCACCATCATGTGGTCCTGGGTGTTCAGTTTAGCGGGACGGTCGATCAAACCACGGATCAGAGGGTCAATGCCACCTGGAGAGGTAAAATAAAAATTAGGGTGAGAGTTACATCAAGACGAGTGACTGATAAGTTACTAGACTTCTCTCTGTACGGCTCACCCTCAAAGACGATTCTCCACGGGGTGAAGAAGGCCTTGAACAAGGGGACACTGGGGAACCGAGGGCTCTCCCTGAAGTTTTCATCCAGTCGGGATAAGACTGGCTGGATGGCCAAGTGGGCGAAGCGGTAAGCTGCTGTTGCAAAGACGTTAGAGACGCTGGGGTCGACGTTGGGATTGTAGCCGGGGTAACGGCCAAGCTGCCTACGCATCGCGTCGTTACCCACAATGTGTGGCAGATAGTCCCTGAACACAAACAGCTGAGAGAGATGGGGAGATCTATTTTGAGTGAAAGACAGTGTAGGACACCTGCTTTGGAGATGTAAATATAGGATTACCAATGCGGACTGAGTCTCAGGGTTAGATACCTGTGTGTAAGCACCCATGATCTTGCGGGCCTCTTGGTAGAGGGTCTCACTGTCCCACTGCGGGTTTAGTCTCCTCAGTTGACGAGCCAGGCGGTTATGCTCACGCATGAACAGCGTGTGAATGGATGTCAGAGCTATGTTCTCGTCCACACGTTCATCACCTTACAGACAAAATGAACACATCAAATAGTTGATCAGAGGTGATCATTTCCTCTTCAGGGTGAGTTGTAAATAACGGTTGATGAACTATGTATTAATACTTTATACCACAGTAATAAGACATTAATAAGAACAGCATTTGAGTTGCTAAATGTTCTCTAGCAAACTTGCTTTCTCTTATTAATTAGCTTAGTTAATATACTTTGAACGCAAATGATAGTAAATCATCAATAAAGGGTCATGATGTTCTTAACACACTTAATACTATTAACTCCTCTACTTAGCAGTTACAAGAACAAAATAGGTTGTAAATAGAATACAAATATTGAATAAATGGTTTATAGCACATTATAATGTAGCTGTTATAATTATACAACAATTATAGCTTACTACTAACTCATATGAAGACATATTTGATATTATTACAACTGTGTTATATCATATTCTTATTCTTCCTGTCTAAACACCAGCATCCACCACCTTAATATGAGTTGTTGACAGACACATAACAAATAAAAATGTCCTTATAGCTGTTTACAGCTACATCACAGTGTGTTATGAACCATTTATTGAGTGTTTATATATTTCTTATAAATATTAAACAGAGAGGTTTAAAATAAAGTGTTACCAGATAATTTACACAGACATCAGGTTTTCACAACCTGGCAACCCCAAATTCTTATTTCTACCCCTATGGCTTATTACTGATCTATAAAGCATTAATAAATTAATTAACCAGTTATGAAGCTATTAATTCCAGCTGACTTGTAAGATGACTAACCTGCAATGAAACAGGGAACCTCTATGGCGTTCGAGTCGTTGGTGATTCTTCTGCGGGTGGCACACATGTTCATCGTCATATTCTTGGAGGGCAGAAGCTCGCGCCCGTTGTCTCTGAACTTTTCATTCACGCGCAGCAGGCCGCAATCATTAGCGAGGTTGCGAAGCTTCAGGGCAAGCTTCTCCTCAGAGCCGTACACCTGGCTGAGATCCAGGAAGGCTGTCAGGGCGTTGATCTGCTCTCTCTTGTTGGGCTCTCCGCCGAAGTTGTAGGCCGAGAATCCCGTTCCGCAAACGGGGGCGGATCTGAATGCAGGGATGCAGGTGTCTGGGCGGGAGGGCAAGCGGGGGTCGCCGGGGGGAATCTGTTTGTAAGGAATAAAGGTCAAAGGTTATGGAGAGAAACTTTTAGTGAAAACAACATCTCGGTGTTTGGGTTGGAGCTTTGGCACCGACCGGGATGGGGATGCATGGCTCAGCATTTTCACAGCTCTTATCACAGTCCAACCCGTTGCTGAAGGAGCGGATGCTGGGGGAGAAGGGCGTGAAGGTGAGGTCGTGGTCATTCCACTGTCCAAACAAGGTCACCAGGTGAGTGAATTCTGTGTCGTTGATCACGCCTGCGTCCGTCGTGCTTAGGATGTTGTTGGACACCTGTCGCACCTGGAGTGGAGGAGAATTGTATAGTTTTCATTTGAAATCAGCACTTACGTACATGAATCAAAGCGTCTGGGATTTCAAGGTCGTACCAGTGGGAGCAAGACGTTGTTTATTGTTCGGTTTCTGTTGCCTTTCGGTTCGGAGATGCCGTCGTCATATTCGGCTGGTAGCCAGCGGGTGAAGGGGGTGTTGGAGGCTCCGAGGCGAGGGTTGTTTCTAAGAGCAAACAAGAGACATCCACGTTTGGAAATGCTGCTTGAGAAATCCCAGAGAAGTGTACACATCTTCTGCGGCGTGTGGCCTAAGATGTTGAGGTGTATTTCACAGGCATTTCCTCTGAATGTAAGCACCACTCAAGCTCACTGCCATTAATTCAACACAGATTGCTTTTTGGAAAGATACCATACAATTGCTTTTTCCTACATATATGTGGGGCAGTTGATGATGCAGAAAAAGTTAAAATGTGTTTTGTTTTGATTTTTGAGAAGAAGTCAAAATACAGAAACAAAATTGTTACTTAAATTAAAACCTTGAATGTTTCTCTTACAGGTTGTTGCAGACGCTGGTGATTGTGCGATACTTGTCAAGGTTCTGTGTGGTGCGGCATGATGGACGGCTGATTCGAGCTGCACATCCAGTTATAGCGGAAAGAGTTTCCAGGTCCTCTTCAGAGAGCAAATCTGAAAAAAGAGGAAAGACACATTTCATGGAGTCACAATGTGTGCACGTGTCTGTCAACTTTGTATGTCTAGTCCTTAATTACAGCTTTGAAGTGCTCCACTATGCCCACATTACGAAACAGTAAGCCTCAGGCCTTCAACCGAGACCAGGAAAAGTTGTCACGAAAACAATGTGAGCACTGTGGGTGTCTGAATGTGTTGTCTTTGTTTGGGTGCTGCATGTCTGACCTGTTGCATTGAGTGAGCGTTTGTGCACACGATGCACCCTCTCTTGCAGCAGACGGATGGTTTGCGCCATGTAGTCTGCAGATCTCACAGCTGAGCGGGTGTCACCGCGGGGCTGCTTCAGGAGACGAAGAGTATCGTGAGGACTCACCACCTCCTTGCGGACTCGTCTCAGACTCCTGGAGGAGGCGAAGAAGTCACACAATCCAACAATTAAGTCCAAATTGTTGTTTGGAGGTTCTGTAACGTTTTCTTGTAACTACTGAGCAACAGAGTTACTGTAATGAATGGCTTGCATGACGAAGACATAGCTTTTCAGCGAATATTTGTACTGAATTAATTTGAAAGATAATCTATTAGTTTGTGAAATAACCCATAAGATAAACTCACTCTTCTCTGGAGTACTTGTACGCGTCATCCACGATTTTCTTTGCCTCCTCAAAGCAGCTTTGAAGGAGAGGGCTGCCGAGATATTCTCCTGCAAAGAAACAACACACTCATCAAATTGTTCACCACTTGTGACAAGATAGATTTTAAACTTGACCGGTGATGTAACACAGACAAATTCAGGTGTAAGTCACAGTGTGAAGGATGCAGCCTACCTGCTGATTTGGAGTGAACGGGCACCAGGCAGACACCCAGCACAAGGAGGACAGAGAAAAGCATCTCTATAACAAATAAACAAAAGTCAGCACCATGTAACATATAAAAAATCTAAGGATCCAAACAAACAAAAACCAAATCTTGTTACCTGTATCTGTGAAGACACCCGTAACGATTTCAGAGGCTCTTGCAGATGTGGAGTTAGCGGTGTTGTGTCAAACATCGTCACCTTCTTTATATCCAGTGCCCTGAGGCCTCGCCCCCCCGGGGTTGTCCAGGTGAAGCTACAGTAAAGAGCAGTTCCTTCTTCCTCCTCTGTCTCTGTGCTGAAGGAAATCCTTTATTCTTATCAGTTATTGTTTCGGGCCAGCTGATAGGATTGACGTTCTTTAGACATTTAGAATTTAGAAAACCATATAATAAGCAGCATAGCAAGCGCTACTAGTGGTGGCAATGATAGTGGTCGTCATGGTAACAGTGACATATGTCATATCATCAGTATTTGTAGTTTAGTTTAGTAGTGTAGGCTATTTAGTATTTTACGATGAAGCTATTTGAACAAACAAATTTCAAATTCATTAGAATTTTAATATCGACGTGTTTAAGCAGCATTTCAGACAAATTTTAGAAATAATTTTGTCCACTTTTCAACATTCGTCTTCAAGGCTGATCTATGTGTAAATCATACACACAGTCCTTTTTCAAGACATTATCTCACATAACTGGATCCAGTCAGCCTGATTGTTGTACGTTGTTGGGGTATTTTACTTTACAGCTGCCAGTAGAGAGATGACTGGACAGTTTGTCTTTTTTTCACAGGTTTACTGATGTTGCCATGTTCTGGCTGATGGCCTACAGTTTAACCACACACAAACGGATAAACTTGAGAAAGTCTTTGAAAAGAGGAACTAATTCGAACTTCTTTCTAATAATGAGGAATAAAAAACTGCTGCAAACCTTTTTGGGAGGTTTATGTTAGGAGTTCAAACCAGTGATTAAGTTAATGTGTTAGCCACAGAGCAACACAGGTAAATAAGTAATAGGTTGTATTTATGAGACATGGTTGTGCAATGAGGAAAAGGAAAGACAGATGTACGGTCAAACATAAGTTTACCTTGAAACTGTATGTATGTGTGTGTGTGTAGGTGGGGAGCCTTGTGGCTTCTGAATGTACAATGGCATTGTCATAGTTGTCACGCAAAATTGTCACTGATAACAAAACAAGGAACAAGAGGTTTGAGAAAAGGACATCAGCTCCTGAAAAGCTAATTGTCACCGATAAAATAAATAAGATGCTTGAGAGAGTATTACATTATCTGTATCTTCATGTACTATTTCAGCCCAAAACACACTAGAAGACCTTAAAAATCCTAAATAAAAAATTGTTTGACGTTGGATTTAATTATGACTCCTCAAAATGCTTGTTGTGAATTAGGAGATGAGAGATTTGAATCCTTGATAAGTCATCCCTCTGACAAGTCACCAAAATCCCTTTCAAGCAAGTGTGGTGTGAAAATTATTTAAATCTAAAGACAAAAAAGGATTTTTTTTGCTATCAAAAATATTTTGTTTTATAACGTTTTGACCTGCACGATCTTGACCTCGCAAATTTCACAGTGTGGACAACCTCTCCTGCTGTTTTTGTTCTGTACCTGGACGTGCACACTATGCCCCCTCTTTGCTTTTAGATTATTTAAAGACACATTTTAACCAGCATGGGTTCATCCACTACAGTAGACAATGTTGAAAAGTTGAGGAATAGATTGCACGTCATAACACTTATATTTCTATTAAAATGCAATATGTGCTTGTTTTAAAGGATGCATCCTTATGTTTAAGCAAGGTGCCGAAAGCTGTACAAAAAGTTTCGACAGGTTCTGCATCAGGACATTTGAAATGAAAAAATATCTTAAAATCACTCAAATCAATCAATTTGATTTACAAATCCGTGCCCACAGATTTGCAATCGATGCGCAACCAAGCGGAAACGTGCTCGTAAAATGCTTTTAGCAAGATTATAGTTTTTATTTTTAGAAAGAGCTTGACAAACTAACATTATTAGGAGTCCGATTTTTTTATTTCAGTCCACCATCCTCTTAGTATTTCTATAATTTCTTCTTGATGAACGCTCCACTTCACTAAAAGACTGTCTCCACCTGGTTTCAAATCGCGGAACTCCCGTGCGCACGGTTTACAGATCCTGGGGTCACAATTTTGTAATCTGTGCTCATGTATTTGTAAACCGTGCACAGATTGCAAAACCTTGACGCCAGGAGGCCTCTGTAGAGTTCACTGTTTGTATGCTTGTTAACAAAGTAAGGGGACACTTCTTTGTCAGCACATCATTGTTTGCAGCATCCATTCATGTCCAGTTCTCTCTTTGAAGGAAGTCAAAAAAGCAGAAATTAACAGCAATGGCTGTTGTTAGTCAACCTCAGGGTTTAGCAAGAAACTATATTTCTCCAGTTGGTTGGTTACTGGGCTGCGTTGTTTGTTTGTGTGTATTTGACAGGAGTGTGTGGTTGGGAAACTGCTTTTACAATCAAGCAATGATTCTAAATTCAAAAGAATAAGAACCTCATATTTGATAATAGATTCAATTGAGGAACACCAGGTTTTGTAGGCCCCAACGATGCCTCAGTTCTCTTGGTGATTAGCGTAATTCCCCATAGTCCAGGAAACAGAGTTATTTTGGACAATGCATGAGTCATTTATGCCATTTATGATAACAATAACTTACTATACAAAGTTGTACAATGCAGACCTCACCACCACTATGAACATAATAAGGAAGCTGGTACTGGAGACAATAAAGTCAAGACGTCAGACTGATTACACTGAAAGGAGTTTCCAACATGCAGGAAATCTCCTATTACTCATAAGATTGTCATCTGTCTCATGCAAATGTTTAAACCACTTGAACCCCATTTTATGAATGCATATAAAAAGCTAGAAAACAAGTGCTGGAGCTTATGTCTTCGGACCGGTGTCACACTGTCTCCCCCCGGCTAGCAGTGACTTGATCTTTGGCTGCGATCCATCCTGGACATGGCAGCATAGTGCTAGTACTACTACTAAACTGAAGAGCAGCATCACACAATTTACATTTGACTTCTTTGCCTTTCTGGAGGAAATGGTCCCACACCAAGCTTCCAATTTTTTAATTCAGGCTGCTAGCTAGCGAAGCCGTTAGCAGAGTATGTATGTAAATTAACATATAGGCCGTTAACCGTTGACATCCCTAGTCTCCAGCCATGCCTAAAATGGATGTTAGCAAATAAGGTTTTTCAGAAGTGTTTCAGTTTCACTATAAGAATACATGCACTTTCTTTTAGGATTGGCAACTCAGGTTTAACATCTGGCATGTTTACAGAAGCATTAACCTTTTTATTAAATAAACAGCATTCAGTGGATTTTGGACTCCATGGACTTTGAGTGTAAGATCAACGACTGTGTTATTTTAGTTTTGTAATGTCTTGCTAAACCAACAGTTTGAGGAACACAAGGTCACATCATGTAGGCTACATTTCTTTTTTCACACAGACAAAACTCTAATCTGGAGACACACTGTATGTACAGCATTCACGCTCTAAAATGCCTCATTAAATTACAAATGTTTCACACTGATCAGGCCTGATCTTCAATAGTAGAGGTAAAAGAAAATAGCTTTGGTATTTGTGTGCATATTTAACTAAGCTATTAATTTATTAAGCAACCAATGATCATGAATTGCATAAATTGGATTGTTGCAACAATAATAGTGCTGTACAAATAGTATTACTGGACATAAAACAGATGTTTGTACTTAGACATTTATAGCCCAGTGAGACAGTGTACTTGTACAGCTTCGCATATAATACAAAGTCACTTTGCAAGTATAATAATGCCAACACCAGATGTAGTTTGAGTGGGCTGTGTTTGGAGTGGTGGTGGTGGCCTTTTCTACTGTACTACTTCCATGCTTTTCATTATTTCTACACGTTTTTGGTCTTTAAAAATAAGGACTATTATTACTAAAGCTTTGATACATGTGCCTGAAATTATGGGAAATACTTTATTACTCATGGCCTCCACCCTACAGTATATTACTCCGTGACAAAGCAGCTGCTTCAGTAAGTTTGTCCACATGTCTTAAAACTGAAACTGAACTTTATTTGCAAATGGTTTTTGGTGAGGTTACCGTTTCACCTCTGGCACTTTCAACATCTGGACGTGTGCTTTCCAACATGGATTCAAACATCACAGACACAGGAGTTTGGTTGAATCTCAGAAATATGTGCCGATTATGTAGATGAACACATGTAGTATAAGATTAGATTGATACAGCAGTGTTTCAATTTTGAATGTTTGGTTCATACTTTGTGGTGATCATCTGTGCTGTTTCACACTGAGCTGAGGACAACAAAAAGACCTTAGCATCTCCTTGTTGTAGGTGAATTACATTTGGCACAAGAACAGCCCATAGTCCACCTGGAGCTAGCTCTCAAACGTCCGGATTCTGTCGCAAATCCTGAGCCAGGAGGAAGCAGTGATGCACAGAATGCCAAAGCGATTTCACAACCTAAACTAATACAAAGAAAAAATACCAAACTGAGAGAGGAACAAAAACATTGTCATTGAATCCCGCCTACTATTATTCCCAGACTGTTGTCATGCCAGGGACTTGGATCACTCAACAGCATGTGAACATAATGCTAAAACTTTCTATTATTAGCGTCTTTCAGCACCTCGAGTCTGTTCTTACTTCCCCTTAAAGTGTGTTATATGCCTCTTGCCTCACTATTTGCTCAACAGGAAGTACAATTCTACGTTGTAAAAATGCTCAAATAACCAACATCAAAGTAGCAATACAAAGATCCATCTTTCACTTCTAGCTGGTTTATATTACTGTATTGTATACAATTCCAGTTAGGCACACTCATCTGAGACCTGCTGCAGAGTTCTGAATTACTGGAATGACACACTTGCTCTGCCATAAACTACTGCTCATAAAGATAAGCCAAGAGACATGCTTGGGAAACCTTTTAAATCAAGATAAATGGTAATGGTGGCGCAGTGGTTAGCACTGTCGCACGGGAGGTAAAGCTGGTTAGAGCGGGTTGGGGGTTCGATCCCCGGCTGCCCCTGCCATGTCGATGGGGTCCCGATAGAGACCAGCACCTTGCATGGCAGCTCAGTCGCCATCGGTGTGTGAATGGGTGAATGAGACTTAGCTGTAAAGCGCTTTAGGAACCGTGAAGGTTGAAAGGCGCTATATAAGTGAGATCATTTACCATTTAATTAGGGCAACAATTAGGCACACACACACAAAATACAGGGCACCTGTATTTTTTACTGCACAATAACTGTTCAATTCAATAACTAATCCTCTTGAAGTGACAGTACACAGCAAAACATTTCAGATATACTCATTCATTCCTGCTAGAACTGACTCAGGGACTATGGGGATTATATGAGGGAAAAAAGGGAGAGCCATGACCTTCTTCTGATATTGATTACACCTATTATATCATGAGTTATCATTTGGTATGGAAGCCATCTTAAACCATGTTAGACGGTCTGGTTGACACAATACGCAGTGGACAGCATGATAATAGGAAGTCAGACTGTCTTTTTCAGCTAATGTTTCCTGTGTTTCAGACAGTTCTAGGAAAATAATTCACAACATAGAAAGACTGTAGTCAGGCCGGAGGATGTACCGCTCATTATGCACAAGAAAACTGTTAGAAGGATGCAAGATAAATGGAGATGGCTATGTTATTCTTAGACCCTTACCATGTGGGAAAGAAACGTAAAGTTTAGCCTGAGGGTGATGCCAGAGAAAGCAGCCACATTGTTACACACGTTTATACTCTGTTCAGTGGCCATTTTATGACATCTCAAAATCACTTTTAACAAAACTAGCTGAACTATATGCTATACTATGAGCTATACTCTGAGGCTGAATGCTAATATTCTAAACTTAGCATCTTAGCATGCCTACAGTTAACATTTGGCATGTTGGGACGCTTTGGTTCAAAAGCATTTACTAAGGCTCCCATTTAAGCCAGAATTTTAGCAGATGGCTATAAAGATGAAGTTTCAGGATGAGTTGGATAGATTAAGCCATACATTTTTCAAAATTTAAAACGTCATGTTCTCAAACAGATAGACAGATTTAACAAGCTGGTTCAATAACCAGAAACTGATTTGTTGGCTTTAAGAAGCAGTATGTTTATGGACCTCCATCGTTAGGAGTTTGCTCTGTAATCGTTATGATTCTTGTAAATAGACAGGACTGAGTCCGAACACATTCACCAAGCTGCAGGCAAAGATGAGACAAAACGGAAAGCTTTCGAGGAAATACAATTACACAGAATCAGTCAAGTGGAACAAGATTAACCTGACAAGATTGACGTGTGTCTTGCAGCCAGGGTTTCTAACAATAACTGGCAACGCATCAATGATCATACCTAAGATAAATATCAAAAGCAAAACTGTATCATTAAGTGAGATAATTAAAGTGTATTAATAGAGGCTGCAGAGGACAGTGCATCATCATGAGCTAAAGTACATTTATGAATACACTTGTGGCAAGTTGAGTGAGCATTCCTATGGAAGCCCAGTATTCATGTTAAGTGTGTTCCAGCGTCCCAGAACCACCACCCCTCTTTACCTGCACCCACACACTCAACATTGCCCTCTGAAGCAAGCTAACATAAAATAATTAAAATGATGATGATGATGAATGAATGATGAAATGAAAGCTACAGCGCCGGCTCAAAAATTAGAGGCTTGTTCCAACAAAATTGTAGAAACCTTTTGAAAACCAATGGAAACAGACAAACAAACAAAAAAACTAAACAAAAAGGAGAAGTTACCACACTGGACGTGTTAAGAAAACATTCAGAGGCACCCTCTGATGAAGCCATCGCAGGTCTATGACATAATAGACAGACCTGTTTCTTCAGTCAATCAAGTAATGTGCAGTAAAAAGGAAGCTAGGGGGAGGGAGAGGCAGTGAAGTGTCAAAATAGTTTTTCAGGCACAAAGAATGACCGTCTATCATGTGGTGTCCGTGGTGGGCGGTCGGGAGAAAAATGTGTATTTCGTCCTCAGACTTCCTGCTTCAGATTGACTGGAGTGTTAAAAAGAATGATGATGGTTTTATGATAAAACCTCTTTTCAGGTTGGGACTAAAAATATGAGTCAACCTTGGATGACCCAGATCTCGTTGAAAACATACTTAGTGAAAACTTTGATTGTAACAAATAAACCTTTGGCAATCATTCAGTGTACTTGGGCAGATTGATGATTATAAATGTGTACTAACCTCTATTCTATATATAAATATAAATATATTTTGTGACTTCAGCCTTCATATCTTACCATTTTCTTTTTCACATGAACATTTTCTCATTGGGCTTCTCTATATACAAATAATCACTTGAACTAACTACTGACACTAAAGGATTTTATTAAATACGGTATATGACCTTATGGGATAATTTAAATCTGCTTAATGCAGCTGAAACAAAACATGCTGTAGTAAATGTGAACATACAGTACATCAAGCACAGAACATTGTTGTGCAATCAATGCAATGATTTCATTTCTTCTTAGTATGAATTATTGATCAGGGACACTTGGCAACTTCAGGGTAGGAACTGACTTCTAAATTGTTGTAAAATGATTTAACACAGGAGGAAAGGGACAAATAGCATTTGTGTTAGCATTTCATTACAGGTCTATGACATAACAGGCAAACCAATTTGGTTGTGGAGGCCCTGCTTATGACAGAGGTAAGTCTACACGGCGCTAATGTTCGGTAACTAGAAAAACGGGAGCAACGGGTGGAGCAAAGACATCACAAGCAGGTAGAGGCAGTTAGAAATGTCAAGACAGTTACTCAGGCTGAACAGGTACAAAGAATGAAGTGGTACATGAGACACATGTAAAGATGTAGATCAGAAGTAAGCTGCAGATGCTTGAGAGCAATACAAGGTTTGGTTTACTGGTTTGGTTTTCTGAAGGTGAACAGAGGCACCGTGCCTGAAAAAAAAACCATACAGGAATCTTTCTGAGCTGTATGATGGCAGAGCTTTGGTGTACTCATAATACAGCAAAGGGCTACAGTCAAGTGCAAAATTTAAAATGTAAAAATATGATTGTCAAGCTTACAGAAAACTTGACTGTCGACCTGTTCTGGGTGCATCACGCCTCTCACCCAAAGCATGCTGGGACAGACTCCAGCCTCCTGCAGATCTAAATAGGATAAATGGTTTAGAAAGGATGATGGATGGACTCTGATACACAGTAAAACCAGACCTGGAAGGAATTCTATAAGATCTCTATAGATCTCTAGACGTACCCTAAAAAGTAAAGGACTTATTTGGGTTTCATTTTGATTAAGGTTTTTGACCCAGTAACAAGACAAAGAGTCTACAGCAATACTAGTGGCTCTGTGACACTGTACTTGTAGCAGGGCTTTGAGCTAAATGCTAATGACAGCATGCTAACATGCTCACAATGACAATGTTAACATGCTGATGCTATAAAGAAGGTGTAATGTTTACCATGTTCACCATCTTAGTTTAGTGTTTTAACATGCATGTTTTAACATTTGCTAATTAGCGCTGAACACAAAGTACAGCTGAGGCTGATGGGAATGCCATTCGTTTTCCAGGTATGTGGTCATATGTTGATTTTGACCTGATGATAAATAGATAAAAGTTATGGGATCACAAAAGTTATTATAATTCATCCTGAGGGTGATGTGAATGTCAAAGCAAATTTCATGTGAATTCATCCCATAGTTGTGGAGACATTTCACCATAAATTTCATCTCCATGGTAACGTCACATCACCAAAGCCATTATGATACATCCTCTGGGGACTATGTTTGTGCCATCCATCAAATAGTTGTTGAGATATTTCAGTCTGGATCACAGTGGCGGACTGACCATCAACAGACCAAATTATTCTAACTCATGACAGTAAAAACTGGTGCTCTCTATGTGCTGCTTTCAGCCCATTCATCTCAGTGTCCCCAGGTCAGATCTATGGGACTGGAAGGTAGTTGTATGCATTTCTCTCTGCCACAGTGTCTTATTTAAAGCTACCACTAGGTGTCGCCAGAGTAGTATGTCCATGTCCAAAAATATGGTAGTGGTTTTGTTTTAAGATGCACTTAACAAACACTGCTTTTGAGGAAAAAGGGTTGAAACCCCCAAAACAAAAAACACCCTCACCCCTACACATTGTAAGGGCTTTTAATGTACTACTAAACTGTGCAAGAACAACCTACAATCAGAGGTAAACAGTTATGAAAGCATAAACAACCTTTTTCACCATAACACCAACTCTGTGCTGAGATACACTTCAGTGAACGTTTATAGTGGAGTGGCCGATATAGTACAGACAAAACTACAAAATATGTGTGAGTATTCACAGCTAGAATGAACCAAACTACAGGATAGGATGATGTGACACAATGTAGCCACTGCGTATTTTAAATATAATTACAGTACATCTGTTAACACATCTGAGTCTTTAAAATAAAGACGTTTTCTCACCTTTGTGTGAGGAACTGAATATGAAACTTGACTAATATTAGCTAACTGAGGGTCAGAGAAAAAACGGTTCCGCTATGCTGAAAACAATCACACTAGCATGAAGTCCCCCCCCCCCCCTTAAAATCTGGTTGGTGGGGCCTTTAGATGGCAGGTGGGCCCAGTCAGATATAAGCTCCACTCACAGTTGTGTACTGTACAGACCTCAGGAAGGAAGACATTCAACTAAAAGCCTGAAAATAACAGAGGATGGCCTTGTTCAAGATCGCTTTGCTTCTCTTCATTTGTCTTGAGGGCTCTGGTAAGACTGAAATGTATTTTTATAAGATGATAAATTGTAAAAGTGAAAAATAAAAAAGTGATGAGATATATTACAACATTATTATTAATAATATGAAATGATTATTAATAATGAATATTTCACCCTGCAGCTCTGACTTCGGCTTTAAATGTCGATGGTTTGCAAAATGTCCCAGATGCCCTGAGAGCGGTAAGTTTATGATTTCTTGTAACAAAATATATATGTTTTTTTTAATCATTATTTTGCATTCAAAACACAAATAACAAAACACACACATTTTGATTATGACGTGCAGATTTACAATATGATGTGTGTGTTACATATCCTACTGATTAAGAACTTCCTGAAACAAATACATGTAATCATAAAGAAATTCAGAGATCTCCCATGAATTTCTAGATATGGTTTATGAAAATATTTTGAATCGTGCTAAAATTGTATGTTATAATGTATTTAGCACTCTATGTTGCACTACAGGACAATATGATACTTCAGCACCATTGTTCCATTCTTTAAGAGAAACCCTGCAACTGAAATTGCTCATAATGAAATTAAAAGCAATGTCATAAATGTAAGGAAATAGTGTTGACCTCTCTCAGAGATTTGCATTTCTTCAAAATCAGGAAGTCCGTCTCTTCAACTTTTCTACTGTTTCAGTTTTGAATCTAGTGGAACTAAAGCAGCCACAAACAAGTGTCTTCCTCATGAGACACGCTTGAACATTAAACAGATTCCTGACCACAAGAAATATTGTTCACAAATGTTTCTCATGCAACTTAGAATAAGGTACCTGGTATGTCATTAACCCATAAGAACCCAGACCCATTTCCCCTTAAAGGAAAATTATGGGGAATACACCACAGACCAAGTGGACCACATTGAAGACATTTCTGATGGGGTTTTTTTTTATACTACCCCTTAATGTCAAATATCTGTGATGGTACATATACGTTACATTGGGCGTTTATGGTAAATTTACTTGTTTTATTGTTTTATATTAATTTGTTCAAGAAATATGGTCAAAACAGGTTGACTGTATACAGGACACACTATTAAAGTATTAGAATCGTTAAATGGGTTTTAACTTACCTTTAGTATCAAAATACAGGCTTTTTGAAATTAGTTGCTTCCTTCACTTGTGTTTACATGTCACACCATCATTTTGAAAAGGTCCCGACCTGTCACAGTCACATGACTGTGGCATGACCACCACACCAGGATGTTACGTATATGTCGCTCAGGGATTTAATGAGTTGAGATCAAGCACAAAGCTGTATAAGGACGATTCTGGGGCCTTTGAAGTGTGTGTTACACTGGTGTCACCATGGGTTCTTATGGGTTAAATCAGTGGCATTCATTTATTTTCATTATGAGACTTTGACTTTATATTCAGACTGGGGACGTCTGCCAGGACTGCACCCAAATATTTGAACTCCTTGCTGACCTGTTTTCCAATGCAGACCTCCAGGTGAGTACAATTGTCCACTAAGCAGCAAACACATTCCAGAGGATTCATATTTGCTCACTGATATTATTATTGATACTGCAAACGTTCATATTCATAAGTCAAGATTAAACTACACACCAAGCTATCTCAGGTGCTTTCTCAGATCAGTGGTTGAATAGTTTAAAAAAAATTAAACCTCCATCCATTTTCCACCTGTTCTTTTATCAGTTGAAGCACATTCTTCACATTCAGAGATGCAAATAATTTGTGCATACAGTGAAACACACACACACACACACCACAAACGAGAAGTCACTCGCACTAAACCACTTCCTTTTTTCTATTTCTAATGAAAGTTGAAATGAAATTTCTCACCTGACTTCAAAGATCCTCTTTCCTCTGCTCTTGATCTGGTCTGTGCGGAGTCTGAGACCAAAGAGCGAGAGCTTAAATGGGTTAATTCATAAGACCTTTATTAACTACCACTCACCTTACCCTCTATTTTGGTGAAAACTGTAGGGTGGGATTGGGTAGCTGTGAAAAAAATAGAAATTGCTTCAGTTCAGTGATTGACCAAGTAAATAACATTTTGTTTATCAATGTTATCAATTACATAGTGCTTCACAAGGCAAGGTGTAACAAAACAAAAAGTGTACAACATAAGACCTGTTAGTATGGATAATAAATCCTGTATTTCAGTATAAATTATATATATATATATATATATATTTTATTGTAATAACAGTAATCACCTTAAAAGCATTGAAAAATGACATTTAAAAGTCTTCAACAGACCTTGCTGGAAATGAAGAGAGGTCTATGGTTTGCCATTCACCTCCATGGTATTGAATTTCTTGAGTATTAAAAATGTATCTATCGAACAAATTGTGTTAATTCATGTATATATATATATATATATATATATATAAAGATAAAAGCTAAAACTCTTTAAGGGGTGATTTTGACCAGCCATAATGCAACTGGACTTAATTTGGATCTGAAATTAAATATATCTATTTAAAGCTCCAAACTAAGAAAAAGAGTGGAGGACTTCACTCAATCTTCAATGATCTCTCTCTCTCTCTCTCTCTGGTACTATTGGTTTGTGGTCATTGCACCAACTCATCCATAATAGGCCCATCGTCCTGAGGTCCAGGTTTAAAGACCACACACCTAATACAGCACTTTATTTCAGAAAAAGATCATGGATGGCATTGAAAATCTGTGTGAGCATCTGCCTGGGCCAGCTGGCAAACTCTGCAAAGACGAGGTGGAGAAGATGCTTCCAATAGCCATCAACTTCATCACTGCCATTGTAGTAAGTTGCATGCCGGATTCATCATCAGAATAATATCAGGACTAAAATAATAATGCTGTTTTCTGTTGTCTTTGGAGTCTGTGTCTCTGATGCTGCTAAGAGATCTATTCTCAACACATATCGTCTCGTCTCTTTCTCCATAGAAACCAGCAGAGGTCTGCAAAATCCTTGGGCTCTGTGGCTCCCGCGACAAGCAGGAGAAGATGCTCCGCTATTTTGTCAAGGAGGCCCTTCAGGTTGCTGTGACAAGTGAAAACGTCAGTGCAACTCAGAGGGACACATTTGAAAACATTATTATATGTGGAAAGGCCCCAGTTTGTGCTTTACCCTCTCTGCTGTCTGTCTATCAGGTGCAGCCCTCAACACAATGCTCCTTCTGCATTTTTCTTATCAAGACTTTGGAGGACTTGCTGCCTAAAGAAAGGACTGAGGTGAGTCACGCTCATGCAGTGGAGGAACACAGTTATCTCTTTGTCCTGCACTCCCACACAGACATACATGTAAACAGACACGTAAATGCCTCCAGGCAGCTCTGCCGACTGTGAGGGCGACATGACGCACGCTCACCTTTCTCTCCGTTTCTTCTGCAGGATGCTGTGATCAAGCTGCTGGAGGAGATCTGTCATATTTTGCCCTCCACCTTCAGAGATCAGTGTGAGGCTGTGGTTGGCAAGTTTAGCAAGACGGTGCTGGACGCAATCCTAGGCTACGCCACCCCTCAGGCCATCTGCGCTCTCATCCACCTGTGTAAAGGGCAGGAGGCTCCTCTTGTAGGTCAGTCTGCCTCTCCTTCCCTTCAGTGATGTAACTAATCACATTAATGATGGCTCTGTTCTATTTAGGTATCCCAGTAGTAAACTGTGCCAGTGAGCAAGCAGGAAAATTGGTACACCTACATTGAATGCAGCCATCGTTAATGTTATTAGTTACACCTGTTTGACTACTTAAAATGGCCACTGTGAGAAAGCTCTTCTCAATTTACAATAATATAAAACAGAACACATCTGGCCACATTTTCTAGAAGCTGGAACCTGCAAATGTTAATGATAAAGGATCAAAATTAATACATTTTCTGCCTATTTAATCAATTATCATTCATATATCCCTGTTTTTTCACTCAGACCCATGCACTTTGACAACGTACAGCTGCAGAGACATCAAGACTGCCCTCAAATGTGGAGTAAGTAAATGGCGATCAAGCTGTAAACTTGTTTAGCTTGTGAATGGTTAGCGGTGCTCACATTTGACTTTGTCTTCTCTATGCAGACTGTGTTTTACTGTCAGAAATTTGCCTGGAAGCCTCTCAAATACAACACCCTTTAAATTGTTACGGTATGTGGAATCTTATGACAATTTTGTGAGAACTTAAATCAATTATATTAAAGATATAACATACAACACCATATAAAATATATCCAAATTTCTCTTTTCAGCGTGGGACTAAGAATGTGAGTCAACGTCGGTGCCCCCATGGATGACCCAGATCTTTCAGCGTCTAACTGCTCGACACCTGTGGCATTCTGCCCGATTGTATTTCATTTCAGATACCGAATTGATATCTTACTGCTTTTTTGTGATTTTGCATTGTATATGCTGTCTGCATTGCGTGACGAGAACCAGCACATAGCTTGACAAAATATGACGGACAAAAGGATTGTTTGAACTTCAGGAGCAAAAGGAATGTTGGAAAGATATGAAATGCTCAACTGTACGATCAGAACGTGGAATTATTCGTAGAAAAGGAAGAATGTTTCACAATTATTCTGTATACTTTAAGATTTTGCTTTAGATTTTGTACTACCTTATCTCTGCTGCTCTCTCGCTATATATATATATATATATAGTATATATATAAGGCATGACTTCATGGCGTCGTCCGCTTTGAAGTTCCTTCTTGTAATTTCACAGTCAGATGATCTAAGGAGAATTATCTGAATAAATGTTAAATACAGGTTGTATTTTATGGGCTGTGAAACATCACTAGATCTGACTCTTTTGCCATTAAAGGATCTTGTATTTTGTAGGCAGGCTCTGTTCGCAGGTCTAAATCCCAAACATGGTGATAGTTTAGTCCAACTTCAGTGGTAATGGTGTCTGAACCTGAACTTTACTCTTTAAGGTTTCAAAGTAAAGTGAGCCGACTGTGTTTTTACAGTGTAAGGTGTGTACGGTTGTGTTGTTGCTGTTAATCAGCGGCCGTTCTTTACAACACACACACACACACACAGCAGAAGTAGAATGAAAGCCAGAATAGAAACTAATCTCATGGTTTTGTGTCACTAAACTTATATTCTGCATGAGGAAGTCTTTATCTTCACAGCCTCCTGACACAGAGAGCTACTTCTGCATTCACGTTTTATTTTCATTTACAGAACTTTCATTAGTTTTTATAAGAACCTCCATATACAAATGATCGTTTTAACTAATTATTAAGGGCCATAACATATGAAGTAAGGTTGGATTCAATCTACAGTATCACCACGACATGGAATCACATAATAAATAACCAAAAGCACAGTCCATGAGCACAAGCAAGAGTGCAGTTTATTTGAAGGGTTAAAAAGAGAAACTCAACAAGTCAGACTGCTCAGTATGAATTTTTGAAGAGGGAACTTTTGCAACCTCAGGATAGAAACTGGGGGTTGGTGGGGGGGGGCAGGTGGGTAAGGAGTCATATTTGGGAGCAGGGGATAGGGGCATTGTTGAAATCAGAAAAGGCACTTTTACACATTCAGCAACCACACTGACAGACTCACTTCTATGACTTAACAAAGAAAAAAATTATCCTCAACACCCCCCCACAGGAGACCATGTAAACAGGCTGGTTTCTCTGTACAACACCAACCAATCATTGGTCTTGTCTGTGGATGAGCTAGAGGACGCAAACATATTGTAAAAAAACAAAAAAAACAAAAACAAAAAAAAAACCCCATATATCTTTGGGAGGTTGAGTTATTTCACCGGATGATCACAGACAGATAAATCTCTATGGCGCCTACCTGAGGTTTATCTGCAGTAAACTCAAGCAACCACAAGGTGATGCCAGAGGAGCCAAACTAAAGACCACAGAGTTTCAGTATTATATATGGGGACACAGTGACACCTGGCTACATGATAAGGACATCTTTGGACACACTAACTGTGCACACAGCTCAGACCAAGTACTAACTGTGGTGATTTTAATGTCAAGCAGAAGGGCAACTGGGGCAGCATTTGAAGGCATATACTGTGCATTCACATCTGGCCAGGGTCTCTGGTACACATCTGTCTTCAATTTATCTGCATTTCCTGCAAGTAAACTCTGTAAATCAGTCTTTTAAAAAGAACAAAGAGAGGAGCAAACCAAGGTTGTTTCAAGTGTACTACTCAGGACAAAATCTGACATGTGCCATCCATGACCCATGGGGTATGGTGTAAAGAATGAATGTTACTAAAATCTAATAAATAAATTTAAAAAAGCTTCAGCTACAAGCTCAACATTCATTTTGGAAGTACTGTACATGTAACAGTGACAACAGAAGCCTTTTCCACTTATGGTAACTCTAAGAACCAATATGCTGTGCAATTCCAGTGAAAGATTCAAACACAAGCATCAAGTAACACATCTGATCCCACGTCCTCATTTGTACAAAACTAACTCTGCTGAGAAGACGAGAGCAGTAACACCATGTCTTACATTCACTAAGCTGACTGTGCCCTGCCTCTTATCTCCTTGTCTTTGTCTGTCTGTGGCTCTGCTCTTCATCTTCTTCCATGCCGGTCCACCTTTCATATTGTGTGCAGGTGAGACTGAAGGTGTCAGGACCGTAAACGTGTGCGACTGCGCAGAAAACAGTTTAAGAAATAAAAATGGCACCGATTATTCAGCTGTCCTTCCTTGCTGGTCAAACTGTTAGTTCCCATAATAGTCAAAATACAGCGTTCTATAAATAATTTGAAGTACGGTGTTGTCGTGGGATAAAGGCAGCCCCGGCCCACAGATGACTGAGCTGGGTTTCTCTGTAGCTACACCCAGAGTCAGTCTTGAACGGGAGTACTGTACCTTGCCTTTATCTTGGTCAGTAGTACATTGACACATTTAACATAATTTGGAACATTCACATGACATTAAAACCAACAAAATAAATTACAAAAATGGAGTGGTTTCATGGTACAGCCCAACATAACCACAAGGTCATTAGCAGCTTCTGACTTCTCTGTAAAACGTCAGAAAAACAAAACAAAAACAACACGGTCTGAAGGGACAGCACAAATAAGACAATTAGCAGATTTTCTAATCACAAGTGTTTGAACCCATTTGTGCCATCAAAATTTCAAAAACAGAGAGGGTGAGGGCTGCGAGAGGAAGAGAGCTGATGTTTTTGCGATGCTAAACCGCCATTAACCCAACAAAAAGTAGGTGAGATGGGAAATGACATGTAGCCATTAAAGCAAAAGCAACAGAGGATGGCAACTATTCACTTCTACAACTAAACTGCAGTGAGATTCTGAATTTAAAGGCTGAGGAATACCAGAATTTTCTCACCAAACACCATCATTACTGGTAAATACCCATACGGTCCTTTTTGAAATCTGATATTAATATGGGTTTAAATATATACTGTCAATAACACTTAGTTAACAAGGATGAATAAAAGCTGACAGCATGGCTCAAATCTCTGTTGGAGATGTGTACAATACTAACAGGTGGAGAAAGGGCATCTTTTCATGTAGTAGAGGCTGTGGTGATGTGGCTGTGTGTGTGTGAGGTGGAAGAAGGAGGAGGAGGAGAAAGAGGAGGAAGAGGAAGGAGGGACGTAGACAAATGCACAGGTTTATCTGTGGTATACCTAAGGCCCACTGGGAGATTAGAGGGGTTCAGTATTTCAGCTTCTTGGGCATCTCCCATGAAAAGACGTCGCGACCAAAGTGACCGTAAGCTGCTGTGTGCTGGTAGATGGGCTTCTTCAGGTCAAGATCCCTGAGACAGAAACAATAATCATTTATAGAAACCTGAAGTATGTGTAAAATGTGAAACGCATGTTTGCTCGCTAAAATCTGAAATTAAGACACCACAGGATACCTCACGATAACTCCTGGACGGAGGTCAAAGTTGTTCTTCACAATCTCCAGCAGCTCCTTCTCGCTCTTCTGGGAGGTCCCATAGTGGAAGATGGAGATAGAGAGTGGATGGGCAACTCCAATAGCATAGGATACCTAAAACAGTCAAAGATTATGCACACATTAGGAACTTTAGTGGAGACATGAGGGACATTTTAAAAACTAGAAAAGCACTCTGCATATATTGCGCCAAGTTTCAAGGTCACTTAGAAATTGTGTCTCTGTTATAAGGTTTTCTACCGATCTTCAAACCTACAGATGGTTGAGTCTTTGATACTCCAATACATAGATTTTGGATAAGTATCACTTTAACACTGCAATGTACTGTACACTCACCTGGACCATCACACGCTTGCAGAGGCCAGCTTTCACCAGAGATTTGGCCACCCAGCGGGCAGCGTAGGCAGCAGAGCGATCTACCTTTGTGTAGTCCTTCCCAGAAAAAGCTCCACCTCCATGGGCACCCCAGCCCCCGTAAGTATCGACAATGATCTTACGCCCAGTCAGACCAGCATCACCCTGTGGGAAGGAGCACAGGACTTTATGTACATTTAAGACAAATAATAAAAATGACCTTTTCTTATGGGAATGTACCATAACTTAGCTACAAAATCTGAAGACTTGGAATAGGGCATGTGGCAACATGTGTGCACTGAAATCCAAATTCATTAAATGGATCTGTCAACAAATGGGAGTTGAAATGTTTATTCTCTTGGTGTCACTGTGCGCTGTACATATTTTAAAAGACGTTCTTGTCTCACCTGCGGTCCTCCAATGACAAAGCGCCCACTGGGCTGCAGGTGGTATATGGTTTCATCATCGAGGTACCCACTAGGAACCACCGCTTTCACCACCTGCTCCTTCAGACAATGGCACATCTCGTCCAAATTTACACTCTCATCGTGCTGCACAGAGACCACAATGGTGTGTACACGCAATGGCACCATGGCGCCTCGATCCTGCCTGTACTGAACAGTCACCTGAAAAAACAAAACAAAAAACAAACAATGAAGAATAAATATTAAAAAAAAACAAGGATGGAAGAGTTCACCATCTGCTCTTCTTTATATTTGTTTTACCTTCAGGGAGTCGTACGCATTTTCACAAATACATGTTTGTATAAACACTTGCCTTAAGTAATGTATATATGTCTTTGTAAATGGTGTGTTGTTTTTCCTAAAGTGATTCTAAAATGCCTCCAAGCTTTATGCTCTGTTCGCACCAAAAGCAAAGCGAATTTTTGCCTCACGGTGCTCGCAAGTTTGACAGTGGAATCACAGCATTAGAGCTGTATCATATTTGATGTGAGGACATCATTGTCTTGTTAATGTTAACTTCAATTACTCCAGGATTCTTTTAGCCTCTTTATTTCCATCAGAAGAGTGCCAAGAGTGCCAATAATAACATTCACTGGTTTGAGCTTTATTAATGTAAGGATTTGCTGTTTTCTGTTTTACATCACTGTAAATTGAATAACTTTGGAATTTAGACTTTGAGTGGGACAAAACAAGCCATCTAAAAAGACGTCACTCTGGGCTCTGAGAACTTGTAATGGGCATTTTTTTTATATTTTATAACCTATAAAATTAAGCAGTATGTCTCTGCATGCAGTCTTTAAAAATGCATATTTGATAGGAAAACACATTAAAATCAAGTATTCCAGGAGGTAAGAAATTTTATTTTTGCAGTAAGTGATGCAGATGTACTGTGTGGAAGTGTCTAAGTTTAACCTGAGTTTTGGAATCAGGTCGGAGCCACGGCAGCGTTCCATTTCGGCGTAACTCAGCCATCTTGGCATTGAGCTTGTGGGCCAGGATAATAGTGAGAGGCATACACTCCTCAGTCTCATCAGTGGCATATCCAAACATCAGACCCTGTGAGAGGTGCAGTCACAAATCACAGCATGAATAGAGGTCAGAATAACATCACAAACTTCATTACCACCACATTTCTGGCTCCAGTTACCCAGCTGTGGATCAAACACAAAACATAAATATATTAACTCTCCGACCTGGTCACCGGCTCCCACGTCCTCCTCTTTCCGATCCAGGTGAACACCCTGTGCAATGTCAGGGGACTGCTGCTCTAAAGCCACCAGCACATTGCAGGTCTTATAGTCAAAGCCTGTAGAACACGACAAGTCTCAGTAAACCGTTTCACATGTCAATCTTCACCATGGCTCTTCCTTCAAATACACACAGTCATTTAAAAACTCTCTGGAAGTTTTTCATGTCAACTAAATCTCATCTCATGCCTACAAAGTACAAAGTACATGGAGCAGGTCTGTGTAGATTTGTTTCATTCACAATAGTGTAATGTCAGCTGGAAATCAAACTATCCATTCGACTGTAGTTGAAGAGTTGATGACATTTCTTCATTATAGCAGTTACGCAAGAATCTGACAGGTAAGTCACACTGCATTTCTGCCTTTTTCTAGGAATTCCTCAGGCTAAGCCTGTAGGAACAGGACACCACCTGGGAGAGGCACATAACTTTCAGCGCTTCCTGAACAGGCAGCCTAACTGGTTCAGCTACTTAAGACTGTGTCAGGGACGTAAGAAAGAGGCTTTAACTGCATGAATCTCAAACTGAACTACACTCACGGCTTACAACTTTCATCACTGTACCTTTGGAGGAGTCGTCGTAGCCTATGTGTCTGATTGCATCCCTGACAATCTTCTGGTAGTCAACATTGGCCCTGGAGGTGATCTCCCCCGCCAGCAGGATCATCCCCGTCTTAGCAACGGTCTCTGAGGACACAATGACATGCAGTGTGAGGGATGAGAGTAAGACTAAGTATAATAGATCATTAAGAACAAGGAGGTGAAAGGGAATTGAGTACACAGGCTGGCATACTGAAGCAGGTTTAAGTAACATGCTGACAATTCTGAGGTTCGGGTTTGATAATGTATAATGTCAAACCTTTTGCTACAAGCTAGGACTGCAACTAAGGATTATTAAAAAAAAACCCAGGTCAAACAAGGTCTACTCTGGTAAATGGCCGGAGGCAGATCCCATAAACAAATAGTAAATGTAGCTAATTTGCAATTTAAACATCCGGTCCATTGAAGAACTTCAAGTTCAAGCGCAAGCTGTCTGACCCCTGAATGCTTATCCAGTGCAATCAAAGTAAAGCTGACTTTTAGTTCCTGATTAAAGGCCGGAGTTTACTTCCAGGGGCTCCTTAGATCCTGGCACAATTTGGTTGAAATGGAGCTCACAGGAACCATGAGATACATCAGAGGACATTTCAGAGGAACCAAAAGATGCAATAAGTAACATGATCGGTTGGACCTCACCTCTGTTTCGCTTCATGCCTCAGCTTGCACATGCACATTTCAACAATGAATACTCAGTACACAACAGCCTCTATGGTTGCCATTCTTTGCTGTGTAAGACTTACCACATGCTACTTTGGCATCGGGATCTTGTCTGAGGTGCGCATCCAACACTGCATCACTGATTTGGTCACAAATCTTATCTGTGGAGTAACACGAGTATTTTTCAGAACTATTGTCAACACACATTAAAACACTTCATGGCAATGCCTCAGTTTTGGTTATTGGTAAATATGCACACACAGTGTAGAAGATATGCATGTGTATTAAGTCTTGTTACACTATATAACTAAATTTGGCAAACAGATTTTCCACCAAGCTGAGCTTCACTCCATTAAAAATTAAAAACATTGGTTTATTCTTGGCTATTAAAAAAGGTGTTAAGTTGGTGTGAGGAGAGGTATAACAATTCTTAAAACTGCCTTTAAAGTTTTTTACTGGATGTACTAATAGTTTTTGATCAACTGGAGTGTAAATTCTTTCCATGCAAGACAGGCGAGAACATATTGGTGTTACATTTATTCCACTCCAGCAGCAATGGCATATTGATCCAGGTCAGATGTGTAGAACATACTCATGCTTACTAAACAGAGCAGTATTTTTAATCACAGGTGTTAACAAAAGACAGGGGCTGGTCTGAATCTACATTTGGACATTCTTTGCAACTTTTCTGACACTACTGCAGTTTAAGAGAGCCTAAAACACACAACTAAGAAAGGTTTTTCCTTGTGCCATTGCTCTGGTTTGATGCTATTTAAACCCTACATCCACACAGGTTCACATTAGGATGCCTTCAACCCACAATGTCTGTTAGGGGATCCATAATGGTACAGACAGCCATGGCATGTGCCTCTCTAGGTCTGATGATTACTGATGTACAAGCAGTGATGCTCCACCTCACTGAATATTTGTGATAACTTCTGACTTTTTCTCTCACTTCAAGAGCTCACAGTGTGAAGTGGTTTTCACCTCACTCATTCCTCATGTCCTGGTGGAGACACACACACACACACACACACACACACACACACACACACACACACACACACACACACACACACACACACACACACACACACACACACACACGGCCAGTGTGACAGCATATTTAGTTCACCCTCCATAAATGCATAATGTAAAGGAACACTTTGAAGCACGTCATTAGTAAAGATCTCTGTAGGTGCATCTAGTGTCCTGCAACTATAAAGTATGTGGATGTGACTAGTTACACCCACAGCTGAGCGGCAGCCCCTGCAGTACCTATATTTAGGACTGCTGGTAAGCCTATTATCTGTTGCAATGGAGCTGCCCCCACTGCCCCAATGTAAGACTGGAGACTGCAGCGTATTGTACGACAAGCTGCTGAGATGTTCTGCTTCTGTTCTTATTAAAATGTTGTATGTTACAGATGTACATCCAGTTGCCAGTTTATTATTAAGTACACCTGGCTAAAACCAACGCAATCTAATACAACAGCCCTGTAATAAATCCTACCATCATGAAGGTCATAATATTCAGTTTTTATTGAAGGTGTTTTAAAGGGGTGTTTATGGACATGTTGGAGGCTGAGAGGTGCTCTAACATTTAGTCTACCTCCACTGACACATCAGCACCACAAAATACAGCCTCAAAAAAAGACCATAAAGTTACACCAACTCTCTCTAAAAACAGCCTCAATAAAGACTGAACATTTTAACCTTCATGAAAGTTGGATTTATTGCAGGGATGCATTAGACTGCATTTGTTTTTGGCAAGGTGTACCTAATAAACTGGCAACTTGTATTACAGATGATTTGTACCATGTTAAAGTGCCGTTTTTAAGCTCAAGATTTGTTACACTTTAACTATGGCCTTAGGAAATCAATATACTGGGCTTACTACCCACTTCTGAACAGACTTTAAAACATACGGTACACTTGTTAAATGAGTAACACTCCGTTTTCGACTGCAACCACTGTCTACAGCTTACAAAGCAATTTTATATATTTGTATATTAGTATGGGTCTGCCAACGTAACTTTTCTGTCCGACCAGACGACAACAAACCCGCTGCTCCTGCACGTGTCACATGCAGTTAGGTGATAATGTAATGGCACAACGATGCGTGGTAGCTAGCTATCTTGTCTGACTAAAGAATAAAAACAAAATACATTCATGTTAGCAGTGTTCATGGTACTGTACTGTTATCTTTTGTCGACAAAAGTACCCCACCTCATGTAAACTCATGGGAGAAACCCATGTGGAGCTACATGTGATTGACAGGCACAAACAGTCCTAACTAACTGATGATGTTAGCTTCAACAGCGAGCCGCCGTGTTGTTAGCATGCAGCCGCAACTTAGTTAACTCCAAAAACTGTATTACCCCAGCCTATAAATGGCCTGTTGTTCTTTTTCGGGATGTGGATTGTCTGAATTGCATGTAGGCTACTTTTACACCGCGTGGAGCCACTTTTTAACCGTGCCGTTAGAGGCACAGAGAGGATGAACAGCGTACTTAGTGGGCAGAGACCAGCTGACAAGACAACAACACGCTGAGCTAACAGTAACATGCCATATGACCTTGTTTGAGAGGCTAACAGGCTAATTATTACAGTCAAAAGGGGAAACTACCTCGCAGAAAGGCAGTTATAAATTAAAACCTACCGGGGTGTCCTTCTCCGACTGATTCAGAAGTGAAGAGGAAGCAGTCTTCATCAATGAGCGAGTTGTTATGGAAACCGTTCTGATGGCCGTTCATTTTCACCGACAAACACGCTGTTAGCAAACAAGCTAGCTGTTCAGATACTGAGACAATGCTTGTAGAGTTTATAAAGCCGGACAGGTTGTACAGCCTTTGCCTTTGTCTCGGGCTCCTGCTCACTCACTCACACACACACACACGAAGTGTCCACACTGCTCCTGGTTTCGGCTCACCGGGTGAAGTACAGAGTGGATGTGACAACTGTATTTATCTGGCTAGACAACTTCTTCAGACCCTTCAAGTCATTTCTCTGCGGCCAATGTTGTTGTTCAGCACAGACCACGTGGTGCAAATGGGCGTGCTCTAATTAAGACAAAACGTCCCTGGGGTGAAATAGTATTAAAAAAAAACTTCAGGTGACCACATTAACAGCTGCTATATACTGTATTTAATTGGAAAGTGGTTGTCAATCTTTTTTTGGCGTGTGACCTCTTAAGATGAAGCAATGTCTACTTGTGACTCTTCATCACAGGTTGTGGCCTTAAATATTGTGATTTGTCTTGATATAAGGATATGTAGAGTCCTTACATGGTCAAAGTATGAGGTATTTCAATTATTTTAAGGAGTGTTAGAGGTCTGAAGGGGTGGAAATATCTGGAATTACACTAACTTCAAGATTTTATGGATTTTTAGAGGCATGAAGGTCCAAGTATCAATTATTTCAGTATAGGAATTGTTGCCTGAAGGCAAGGCATCCCCATGTCATCATTAGAATGACATTCAAAAACAAACAGCAATAAACAACAGAAAGATAGAATAATATTATTTATGAGATAATAAAAAAAGATAAAATACGTAAAATGAATAGATCAGAAATACGGTCAGAGTGCAGTAACAACTTGTAAGATAGATTTTAGGGATTTCTAGAGGCCTGAAGAGGGAAAAGTATCCAGTAGTTTACTTATTTTAATAATAATCATCATTGTCCACAAATGTGGAAATTTATATTCCTACATACATTTACATTTATATTTAAACTCCTCTACAGCTTCAACAGACTGATCATTAATCAAAACAGGTGTAAAATAATGACAGGCATGGTAGTGACTCACAATAACCTGCTCCTTAGTCTTACTTTCATTGATAAACACCACTTCACAACACTTAGTAAGCTCACCAATATGGTGTCTCCTGTCTGCATGAGACCAACAAGCACCATCAGCATATTTGTACAATTGGCAGGTTGGATTTACAATTTGCATTTTATTAGGAAAACAAAACAGGTGAGAGCACACAGCCTTGGGGTGCTCCTGTGTTCAGGTAACTGTGTCAGAGGTAACACCACTGCTCTGTGGTCGATCTGTGAGGAACTCTTTAATCCAACATGGCTGTTGGTGTTAATGTCACAAAGTCTTTTCATCAGAGTATATTTCTGCACACAATTAAAAGCTTAAAATCTATAAATAAAAGTCTGGCAAAATTCTTGGACTGTATTTATCAGTGTCAGTGTTGTATCTCCAGTACCTCGGCCCTTCTTGTGTGAATAACTCAAACCATTGAGAGATGTTGAAAGATGATTGACTATGACCCTCTCCATACATTTATGACCCTCTCCATACATTTATGCAGGATGCTGGTCAGCGCAACCGGTCTGAAATCATTGAGCTCTGTTGCTCAGGTCATCTTAGGGACAGGAATGATGTTGGAGAGTTTCCATGTTTTGGGAGCACAATGTTCATTCAATAAAAGCTGGAACAATTTCATAAAAACTGCTGTGAGCTGAAACCCACAGCATTTGTTCACCCTACCCTAGGCTGACAGCTATTTCTGCCTCTGTCAGTACAAGTATGGAGTGATCAGTGGTGTCATTGAATATGTCAAAGTTATCATTATTATTAAATCTAGAATATAAGTGATTCACGTCATTAGCAAAAGATACATCTTTATTCAGTGGAACATCTTGTCCCTGGCATAACTGGAACAGACTGGAACAGAGCTGACTCTCTGACTCTTTATATTTCATCCTATTCTTCTTTAGAATTGACTTTAAAAGGCCTGAGGGGGTTAAAGTATCGAGTATTTAGCCAATATTAAGGATTCTTAGAGGCCTGAAGAGGTGAGAGTATCCAGTGTTTCACAAGGAAAAAAGTGGAAATTAAGAAAAGACAAAACATTTTCTGTAAAACATTTTTTCTTTATCCCTCTAATCATCTGGTCAAATTTACCTCTGGAACAACCGCTAGTTTAGGAGCCACTGACTTAGAGTAACCTTTTCCTAATTTCCTTCTTCTAAAATCATACCAGGGGGCATCATTTCCTCCACTGCCAAACTTCATAGGACATTGAAAAAAACATCCTGCTCAATATCTGGTGCGGAAAAAAAACACTGTTTGGTATCTTTGGTTTCAGACGCGCTTGTTAATCCAAAGAGTGATTATCTTCGATGACAAACATCAGGGCAAACCACTGGCTGTGCGCACTTATCCACGCCTCTGTAGAAATCTTCTTTGCCTAAACTAATAGTATGGATGTTCCAGGAGACTGACGTTTGTTTTGTTGTTTCTATTTGAACATCTGTCAGATTCTTTCATGGTTTCTGACTGTGTGAAGCATCATCAGCGTGTCAATGATATCTTGCTGGACGAGCTGTTTTCCATCTGCTGCTGTTCTGTGTCAAAGTCATACTTTACATACTCATTTTGTGTCATCATGTCACTTATGTACATTGCGTACATTATGTACACACAAATGTACACTTCTGCATGACAGTTTGAAGTGGTGTTTGTCCAATAAACAGTATTTTGTCAGTTTACTTTTAGTTTGTTCTTGTTTTATTTGCACACTCACACAGTTACACAACACTGTTTTCCTTGAAGCAAAACAAACACATTAGCCTAAACATCCGCTCATTGACCTCTATAGAATAAGGGCTGTATTCACAAAGCTGCTAAGAATAAGAGCATCGATCTAAGATAATGGTCACATGTAAGATCTCAGATGGACTGAGATGGTGAAATGCTCTATCTCTATTCTAGGATACGTTTGATTCATTTTATGAATACAGACCAAGAACTATAGAGTTAAAATTGTAAACCATTGTCTGGTTTCACACATTTATGTTTTAACACATAGGCCTACACACACACACACACACACACACACATACACAAAAACCACACACCCTCTCTCACTGTGAACTATGACACCATCAATACTTCCGGTCCAGGGTCCTTATTTTGATACAAGACTGTTTACATGGATCCATATTGCTGTCAGTAATAACTGGTCACATCCATCACGGGTTTGCTCTGACTTTGGTTTCACATTCAATATGTTTGTTTACGCATGATATTAGCTTATGAGTCTATAAAAGCACTTGTCGTTGGGAGTCAGGACACATCTTTGACTCCAGGATACACATAGTGTATGAGATGATGGTAGACTCACAAACAGAGAGCTGCAGGGCTACAATGCGGAATGTTTGCAAACTACATTAGGAGTCTTTACATGTGCTGCTTCTACGAGCACAGTGACTTTGTAGGATAAGATCAGACTCTGGATGCATGGATATTGCCGTTGTTCTCCTTGTACAGTGCCTTCTTTTAACTACTGATGTTTATATTCTATGCAGTGTCTGTTTGTCCTGCCTTTCCTATGTGTTTGACCCCTGTGGGGCTAACCTGAGCTGGTCTGTGTTCACCTAAGATGGCAGCAATCAGGGCCTCCGGTGCAGTCACCCCACCTCCTGGAGACACAGGGCTGCGGGGGCTGAGCGGGCTGATGGTGGGAGACTGCACAGTGTTGGGGGAGACCAGGCGCTCCTTCTTAGAGCAGGGGGAGCGGCTGCGAGTCTGGCCCTCTTTGGAGCGAGGACAGAGGCTGAGGCCCTGCAGGGAGGGGAGGGGGTTGGAGGAAAGAGCAGGAACAGCGGGACTGCGGCTACGGCGGTGGCGATGGTGGTGTTTGCCGGTTTTAGGGCTCGGGCTGCGGGAGCTCGGAGCCAGCAGGACCAGAGTGCTGTCGTCTTCTGAGCTGATGTCTGAGCTGTCAGAGCGACGCGCGGTGGGGCTGTGGACTGGAATCTTGATCTGTTTAGGATGCAGGATTCAAGAGATGATAACTGCATGAGCGAGGTGGCTAAAAAAGAAACCATATGACCAAAAGTATGTGAGCACACCTCTCCACGTCCTTAAGTAAAAGAAGCAATACAGCAAAGTGGAAATACTCCACTACAAGAAAAAGTCCTGCATTCCAAGTTAAAGTACAGAAGTATCATCAACTAAATGTACTTAGTATCAAAAGTAAAACTACTAACTGTGTCTCATGTCAGTGTTATTACTGAATCATTATCATTGAAGCATACATTCTAAGTTGTAGATGGTCGAGGTGGAGCTACTACTTTATATACTGTTGACAGTTTAACTTGCAGCAATGCATCATGTTTTATACACTGATCATATGTTTTGTATGTGTAATCTGATTCTACAAAGTAACTAGTAACTGCTCTTAGAAGCTCTGTAGTGGAATTAAAGTAGAAAGTAGCAGAAAATGGAAAGAAGAGCTGCAAGTAATGATCATTTTTTTCCAGAGTCCATAAAATGTCAGAAAATAATAAAGAAACTGCCCATCGCAATTTCCCACAGCCCAAATTGACTTGTTCATGTCTTATTTTGTCCGACCAACAGTCCAAAAACCCCAGTCATATTCATTCAGAGATCAGTTTACTATCATAGAAGACAAATAAATTCAGAATATATTCACATTTTAGAAGCTGGAATCAGATTTTTTGTTTTGTTTTATGATTTAAAACAAATAATCAATTATCTAAATAGTTGCTATTTATTGTTGATCGACTAATCGAATAATCGACTTATTGTTTCACCTTAAAGTACAAGTGTCTCGAAATTGCACTCAAGTACAGTATTTGAGCAGATGTAGTTCACTTTCCACCACTGAATAAGGGACATTTTAATGTTACAGTACACTATGTTTGAATGAATAGTGTGTTTCCAACTTTGTGGCAGTTTGGAGACACTTTTTTGTGTCAAGAAACAAGTGACAATGCCACTGTGCACAGATCCATAGAGAAATGTTTTTCCCAGTTTGGTGTGGAAGAACTTGACTGGCCTGCACAGGACCCTGACCTCAACCCCATCCAGCACCTTTGGGATGAACTGGAGTGTTGACTGTGAGTCAGCCTGTCACCCAATATCTTCCCCAGACGTATGGAGGTTGTTATAGCAGCATATTAATGACCAAGGATTTAGAATGAGATATTCAACAGTCAAATATGGATGTTATGTTGGATGTCCACATATTTTCGTATACCATGGATATAAGAATATATCAAGAGAAGCAGTGAGATGGCTCCTCTGATATTTGTTACCTGAATTGGTGTTGACAATCCAACAATGCTGTTCATATTATTACTGTAGAAACCCAGGATGTATTCACAATCATCTCTTGGCAAATCCTCCTCTGAAAATGTCACCTGGTGAAGAGACGAGCGGAGAGAAATTAAGCCTGGATTCAACTGTGGCACAAAATCAATGTGTGGATTTGAGTACCTGTGTTGCATGCTCTCCCTTGGCCCATATGTACGCCTGGTAATCTTTGTGATGTCTGAACCCAACCTGTGCAGAAACAAACGGCATCAAACACTGACACTGGGCATCATATTGTAAGAATTCATCCTGAGATTTTGAGCACAACAATTGGAGAACCACCTTGTATATCGCTACCCAGTCCCACGAGCTGCGCTGATAAGTTGATGCAACAGTGAATCTGACTGTAGCATCTGACACTTTACACCACTCCGTGTTTACCTGCAGCTCCACCAGGGGCATATCCACCTTGAACGGGAACTAGAAAAGAGAGAATAGGCAGTTAAATAAAACATAATCAAGCAAAGTAACAGTACAATTAATACATTTAGTTTACAGTGTATTTGAGGAAACATTGTCTCACATGCAGTGAAAACACGGCAGAAACAGGCTTGTGGTCACTGATGGTAAAGCCCATGTGACTTCGGTATACATGCTGGGTCACTTTAGTTGCCCCACCCAACCACGAGGTCAGACCCCGCTGCAGTGCTGCATTGTGGGTAGGAACTGGGGAGCCCGTGCGACGGAGGCGCCAGAGGATGCGATCCGTCCAGGCAGGTTTCCTCTTCTTAGCACTGACAGAAAAGAAGCAAAGAGGGACAAGACTGAGTTTAGAGCCAGGTCAGAGCCTCCACGTCTAGAAAAATAAAATCTGATGGAGTAAGTTTGGGATGGAGGCAACTGAACGCACCTGGTGTCGTACGTATGAGTGCCCACATCAAACTTATAGGTAGGTGGGAATTTAAGCGGTCCCTCCATGAAGCCCTCCAGGATGGACTCTGTGTTTTTCGCCATGTTGAGCTGCAGAGTAGACAAATGATGGAAGAAACAGAGCAGGTCACATGCCTGACAGAAGGTGATGTCTGTTCACTTTGTGCTACAGCTCCCTCTGCTGGCTGTGGTTGGTGATCAAGACACAAACAGGTGGTGTAAGGCCCTCCAGAAAAATCAATCAATGTCTCTGTGAAGGTGCCTCACCTGATCTCGCTCCAACAGAAGAGGCAGCTTATTGCTGTCAATGGCACATTTCACCACATGGATGTCATAGTCTTCGATACGGAAATTTAAATCCCCAAACCAAAACACGACACTGGGGACAGAAAAATACACACAAAAAAATACAATTTAATAAAAAAGAAAGTAGGATGTTATTTGTTTTACTTCTAAGAGATAATTGTAAAGATAATCGCACTTTACTTAATGTTTACTGCAATGTCCTGAGAAAGCTGTAACATTTTTGGTCCAATAAAGTGTGTTACTCAAGACACACAAAAGATCAAATAGTGAGATATTCAAGCTTTATTATGTAACATGGCCTCCTAAGATTTATTTATCATTGGGGAGCAGCTGCTGCAATTTATAGCTCAGGTCAGGTCGGAGGCATTTTGGTGCAAATAATAAACTAAAACAGAATATTTAATGAATGAATGTGTGATATTTGTGACTCCTGAATGATGGTGTGCATCTTTTTTTATGGGTGGTCAATCCTCAGCTGAACCAATCAAAAAATGATGTCACCCACTCGTGGTCCAGTACACCGGTGGCAGTCCCTCCGTCAAACTGCTGCTGCTGCAGGATGCTTTCAAAGTCCTCCATCCGCTGCTCCAGGTTCCTCATGTGAGCCGGCAGGTGACAGTTAAGAAAGCACACAGGGTGGCCAAATATTGTCATCCTGGCGCTGACACCCCCTTTATTCCCCTGAGAGTGAGAAGAAAGGGCAAAGAGAGGATGCAGTGAGAAGTGGATCCCTTATGCATAGCGTCTTTAAAATAAAATAAAAACAATGGCATGTATCAACCAGATATGTGTTCAGGGTGTTTTTTTCTGCCCCTGAGTCACAGAACCAGAGAGCCAGACAGCCTGCTGCTGCACTGACCTCAAAGAGAAGGAGACTGCACCAGCAGCAGCCAGGGGTGATGCTGACATCAACACGCATGGGAAGGTCACACACTGACATATGCACCCACGCATGCAGGAGGGAGCACACACGCCACCTTTCAACACCCAGCTCGCCCCCTTAAACCCCCCACTGACACGAACCCACCACAAATTTTGCAATGTGATAAATCTCAGAGCAGAAGTCAGAGCAGCGCTCTTCAATGCGCAGCACATACCCAATATCCCCCGAGTCCTGTGCGTGTGCTCTCTGTCTGCACGCCTCTGAGGAATGGAAGATGGCAGAACTTAGAGAAAACCAGCAGCAGCACTCCCTGCATACGCTGGGACGCCACCTAAACAGATGGGATAGATGAAAAATAATGTATCAAAACAATGAATGTGTATGTCTGATATGAATGACATCAGATGTAACTCCTTACTGACCAAAACGTATCCAAAAGGACTGAGCGTGTCCATGCAGAGCTCACTCCACTGGTCTGAAAACAGAACATCCTTCAGCCGCTTGTTTATCATGGAGTTGACTTCCTGGAGTCTGTGTGGTGCAAGAAAAGCAGAGAAATGTTAACAAGTGAAAACGGCACATTAACGAAAAGGACAGTGATGGGTGACAGGAGGGGACGGATCAAAGTGAACACAGATGACTGAGTGGGCACTTGCGGCTGTCTCTCTGGCACTGCTGAGCCTGGTAGAAATACTTGCTTACCCGATGACAAACATGTCGACGCTCCCATCTGAAACATTTGGTCCGAACAGAGAAGTGATGTCATCTGGCGGGACAGCTGATCCCACGTTCCATGTAACGATGTACACCCTTTCAGAGGAAAGAAACGGTGTAAATGCTGCATTAGACTTAAGTACTATATATAATGTAGGGTGGAAGAGGACATAATCTGTGCTGTAATCCTCAGAGAAATAGTTTCAGTGCTGCTGTATATAGAAAGATAGATAAGCACAATTAAGCACCTCTTTGTACCGCGATGGTGACTAAGGTGTGTGTGTGTGTGTGTGTGTGTGTGTGTGTGCTAGAAGAGAGAAAGAGATTTTCTTTTGAAATTACACTACCAGCCACACTGCAACTCTTTGAGGCTGCAACACTTATTTCTTTAACTGATTAATCTGTTGATCATTTTGTCTATAGTAAAAAATGTCCAATACAGTTAACCAGAATCCAAGGTGACGTCTTCTAATGTCTTACTTTGTCCAAAACCCAAAGAGACTCAATTTAGAAGACAAAGAAAAGCAACAAATCCTCCAAATCCAATTTATGAAGGTGGAACCAGCAAATATTTGGCACTTTTGCTCGAAATATGACTCAAAATAGCAGCCAATTCATTTTCTTTTCAATTGACTAAACGATAAACCAACTGTACCATCATTACTTCAATCGTTACAGATTGCTGTTTGCTATCTGGACGACGATGATGATGATGATTTCTGCCATCACATGAGTTTTAGCAATAGGGTAAAAAAAAAAAAAGTGTACATTTACAGGGTTAATCAGAATCAGAATCAGAAATACTTTATTGATCCCCGGGGGGAAATAAGAGGTGCTTTTGCATGTTTTAATGATAATAATTAATTTAATGATAATAGAACACAGACTGTTTTGTCCGCCCTGTCGGTGCATTCAAGGACACTTTGATATTTAAGACCTGAGAGTTGGCTGTTGAGCAGCAATACTTTAATATCAGAAATGACCAAATACACATTTCTTATTTCTTTTTTCCTTTTACCTGTTTACAATGCTACCGCCTGGTGACAATAACATAACTCTGACAATAAAATAAATGAAAAATAGAGAGGAAAACACAATTGATGTGATGGATTACGTTTCCCATGCATGTGGGTTTTCATACCACACTGAAAAGAATGGATGTACTTTGAATGCAAAGTAAATGTGATTTTTAATGCGCTAAAACATGCAAATTCACCAGTATGGTCCACTATTATCTATCTATGATGAGAAATGTGTGTTTGAGTGCGACAGTAGGACCGGCGGAGGTTGCTGTCGTCTGAAGCCCTTCACAAAAACATACTTCCACTAATTCAAAAAGAGATTTTCTAAATAGCACAACAAAGGTATGCCTCTGGGAAGTCTGCCAAAAAAATGTAGCTGTGTCAGTCTGTCAGGTTCATAAAGCTCTTAGTGAAATTTGCAGCTTTGATTCATGTGGCATGGTCTGGCACACATCAGCTTTCTTACAGCCGCTGACTGCAGGACAGCCTCTACAGCTGTATTTAGACGTTAACAGCGACAAAACATTCACAGAGGGGAGAACAGAATCCTTTTAAACCCTTGTGGAAATCACACAGGCTGAGTAATATAAAAATGTTTTAATAAAGGTGTTATCATTCATCTCACCTGAAATCATTGTTCTCTCCTCCTGGCTTCTCGGACTGCACTTGGCTCTGTGTTGAGCTCCCAGGTGAGGGGGTCCTCTGTGGCAGAGGTTTGGGGCTGAGACTGGAGGGCAGGCTGGGTTTGGGGCTCAGGTAAGGCTGGCTGGTGTAAGATTGAGGGCTGTGGGGACTCTGAGGACTGTGAAGGGGGAAAGAGGACTCTGTCGGGGAATGCGGCAGGACGTTGGCACTCTGAGGTCCTGGGATACAAACTGGGATCAAATCTATTTCCTTGGAGGGGTCCACTGAGATTCTGGTGGTCTTTGGAGCAGGTTTAGTTCCAAGAACAGTCGGTCTTGGCCGGCTTATGCTGGCCAGAGTCGCTGGAGTTGACCGTGACTGCATTTGGTCTGTCACTTTTATTGGTGAAACTGCAGCCTGCATGGGACTCAATCCAGACTGTTTCTTGAGCGCCTCGGATGGGCTGATGAGAGGTGGCTCCTGGATGGCGAGCTGCGGAGGTAAACCTGGACCGGCTCCGATCGATGCACAGGGGCCAGGCTGCACTTTGGGCCCACAAGGGTCAGTGCTGATTTGTTTCTGCTGTATGCGATCCATCAACCTGCAACAGGCGGTGTGTGGATAATTAGAGACATTTTGAGATAAAAACAATATACTGTGGCTTACAGAGAGCATAAAAATGACCAATCACCATGTCTTGAACCAGCCTTCACTTAGGTCACAGAACCTATACCATATACCATATCATATCTAGTATATAATTGGATTATAACTATGGCTGCATTAATGTTACAGCTGGTAGAGGTGGGGCTACTTGTAACAACCTTATATACTGCTGGGCATCTTAATCCTAAATATTACATCATAATGTATTAGTTGATTATGTTTTAAGTAACTAGTAGCTAAAGCTGTCAGGTAAATGAGTACAAGTACCTCAGAAGTGTACCAAACTACTTGAGTAAAAGTCCTTAGTTTCTTTCCATCAGTCGGCTGAGGAACTGAATTTTGTCCTGGATTATATCCTTGTTGCCTAGCAACGTTAATTAGCCCCTGACCCTTTTTACAAAGCAAAAGACACAACTGTTGGTGATCATTATGGGATGGTATCACTTTCACTGCTAGCTGTTCAGCTGCCATCTGATCTGTAGCTTCAGAAACCAGGTACTCAGGTCAGTCAGCAGGGACACACAGCTGCAGATAATGGAGCACATCTGACAATGTCAACAGATACTGTAGGTCACGAGGAAGAGGAGGATGTGACAGGAGGACAGGGGCCTCCGACCATTTTGTTTATGAGCCCTCCCACACAGAAATGATACACCTACTTCAATCATTCATGATATGCAAATTAGTCTCTCTTTCATGTGACCACGGTAGTAACCTGCTAAACAGAGCTTTGACTAGAGGTTTGTAATGAATTCACTTTAAAAGTGAAAAGGCAACTTTCGGAGCTTAAATGGCTCAGTACAAGTGGGCCCTTTTCCATGCTTTATAGTCCATGAGCCTGAAGTCTCAATGACAGCTCCTTTATCTACAAATATGCGAGCCTGGACCGTGAAAAAGCACAATTTGACATGCAAAATCCACACAAACACGGAGCTGCAGAGGCCGCCGTGTCTCACACACCTCGTGAAAACGTGTCTTACCTTGCATGCGTTTTTAAAAAAAAATCTATTTCCAAGGTGAACCGCAAAGGTGATCTCACAAATTCCCAGAGGGGAAGAGCATCTGTGTCCCTTTTGTCTCGCACGTCAATCAACGCGACAGGGCTGTCACATAAAGGCGAGATCCAGATCGATTTATGGTCCGGCGACAGAGCGACCCAGCCAGCCGGCGGGACGGACTCGAACCGCCGTTGGTACCGCGGACAGCGGACGGTCTCCGTCACGGTGCAGACCGCGCCGCAGGGCTGTCAGGACAGGAGGCGGTCACGCTTGATGTGTCCGGACTCTTGCATGCTGATGTTTGTACCACAACACAACAGCCGAGTGCACCTCATCCTACTTATCTCTGTCTATAGAGCAGCGCAGTTGGCCGGAGCAGCTGTGCACTTATCGGTCAGCATCCCGCCTGCACCTCCTGCACACCGGCCGTACACTGACCCATCACGCGCGCTCTCCCTCTCTCTCTCTCTCCCTCCCTCTCTCTCTCTCTCTCTCTCTCTCTGTGGGTAAAGCATGTGAGCACCTGAGGGGGCGGGCAGAACAGGGAAGGCAAAACAAAAATCAGCTGCCAAATAATTGAGCATCTGTCCTATCAGTGACGCATTAATCTGGCATTAGTGCTGGCATTAATAGGCTGCAATTCAGAGTTGTAGCTCATAGAGTTACATTTTTATAGAGATTATGTCTAAAAGGTGTTGATTCAGTGTAGTCATTCTGAGGCCCCGTTTTCTTATTAAGGTGAGATTTGCACCTCTATAAAGTTGGAGGATGAAATAGTTCCTTGTAAATGTGAAGCTCACAAAACACTGGATCCTACAATTTACAATTTACCCTTTCTGTCAAAAACACCAAGAATTTGCACCCAGTTCAGTCAGAGGAAGCACTCCAGCATTGCATTTGACACTATACAGGCTGAGTATAGCACTCCTCATGATCAGTAAACAGCATGTTTAATGGAATGGACATTTATTAAATGCGTCTTTAATACTCACACACTCAGGCCCTCAACAGCATCATCATAAAAATCGTTCCCAGACTCTGTGGCTCTGACTAGGATTAATGCAGATGTGTAATCTCAGTGGAATGTACTGATCCTACGCACCAGCTGTCCACTGAGAGCACACAGACACCCCTAAGTCTCTGCTAACACACAAACCGATATAAATACCACGCGTTAGACACTGTGCATTTACATTCACATGATGATTCAGCCAGACACATCAAATACTGCATCTTCTCCTTCATGGCAACTCAAAAGATCACAGAGAAAATGTAAATACTCAGTTGAAAAAGGTGCATAATATTATCTTTTTCTGGTCACATCTCATGCTTAAGTGTGTATTAGATGTAAAGATTTCATCATGAAAGACGTCCGAGAGTCTACAGTCTCTTTTTGGTTTTGACCAGGCCTTTCTCCACCAGGGAGCGGTAGAACTCCTGGATGTACGTGTACACACACTTCCAGTCGGGCTCTTTCATCCGGACTAAGTCATCAGCGTCCAGCAGAGGGGGGCAGCCTGCCAGCCTCCTGCAGACAGAGAGCAAGAGTCACTGACAAACGACGTGAGACAAACAACGTACACTGAGCTGTAAAGTCACTTTGTTCTTGTTCTGCAATGCACCGCTGCGGCTTGTTCCAGACAAGATGCATCTGCTTCCTCATATAAGGAATGAGAGCTCACTCTGCAGTGCTGAAAGCCAGCTGGAAGTTTTCCCTGGGCTTGTTGGGGTTGAGGATGGAGTACTCGAACGCGTCAGGGAAGAACCGGTGCACCAAGGCGCAGAAGGCTATGCCGTCTTTCCAACTTGAGGAAAAGTTATGGATGTCCACCCCCTGTTTCATAGCAGAGGGGAATCAGTTTAAAAGATATAGTGGCAGAGAATGAGACATAAGGGCCAGAGCTATGTATAGCTCCACAGGGCTGTAATTCACAGGCAAAGAGAGTCAGGGCATATTTACCTCATATGGCTCTGTTTTGGCCCTGCACCAGTCCAGAAGCATCTGTTTGACATTTTTAGCGTTGGGTGTTGCAGTAGGAGGACATTTCTGGGCTGAGGCTATGGCGGGATTGGCTTGGCTGAGATGAAGAAACAAAGACAAGAAGAGACAAACTGCATGTACAGAACGTATGGTTTATCTTTTAACTTGGCAAATGCTTTGCATAAGAAAAGCTTTTTCTCTTTTTGGGATTACTAAATATGCAGGAAGACTTTGCTTTGCAGCAGTCGGGCTCCCATTAGAAAATAAGATACTGATGCTGACAGGCTTCAGTAGTAGCACCAGATGAAAAGGTCCCATCTGAATCAAGAACTGATGGTTAACACCATGTAACATTTTGTGGATGTGGCTACTTAAGTTAAAAATAAAAAGTTTTGCATGCAAGGCCAACGTAGTTTTAATAAAAAGGTGATTAAATTGCAAAAAGAAGCAAATTATGTGGGCATGTCTGGGATTAGATGAATGCTTTGCCTGTTTAGTGTTGTTTTTTAATGCTGTTTTGTATATTTAACAAACCCAAACATGCAAAATAGACTCACCCGCCTGCTGTCCTGTTTGAAGGAGTGGAGGCTGATGGAGAGGGCTGGCCTGACGGCTCTGACGAGATGCAGAGAATCAAATTAATATAAAGAAGCTCCCATCATTTAGATAAAACATTAAAACATTACAGGCTGTCCGAGAGCGACTGTATAAGCTTACTGTTTGTTGGTGGCTGCTGGTTCATGGACGCTCTGCCTATGCTAACAGCTCCGCCTGTTGTCCCTCCTTTGCTCAGGCCCTGCTGTCTCAAGTCCTGCTGCCTCGACCCTCGCTCCTGCTCCCGTTTATCTGATGGAGAATTAAGAAAGCTTGACATGAAAACTTGAGAGATTATTATGGGAACTCATGGCTAACTCTTGCAAGTATCAGTTTCTACCTCTCTTTTTCTTGAGCAGGTCCCTTAATGCAGCACGTATCATTCGTCTCTCTTCAAAATCTACTGCGTTGTCCAGCTAAGGAGATAAACCACTGGTTAAAAAAGTGAGTGATTAGAAAGAAACACAAAGCTCTGGACAGCTTTAAAGAGATATCTTACAATGACTATATACATACACAATGCATACACAAGAGATGTGTAATCAATTTCCTTTGTCTTCCCATGCATACATAATATATACATAATCTTGTATTGCTGGGTTAAAGGTCAACTAATTTTCAAAAATAAGAAGTGAGAAAAGTCTTTAAATTTTGATTTTAAATTAAACATTTAAGAAGATCTGTAAGAATAAATTCCCTCCCTGCTCTTACAGCACTGTTTGCATGATATTTGATGACGAGGTGATGACCACCAGATTTTCCTTACATGATGCCAAGAGACAAACTAATTGAAAGTCACAAATCACTGGCTCACCATCTTGTTGAGAACCTCTTCATCCTCAATAGCAGCCAGTTCTTCACTGGTCACCGACGCTGGTCCGACATCAGTATTTGACTCCATGTCTGAGGAGTGATCTGCTGGATTGTGCAAAAACAGCAGCATTATTAACATATATTTAAGATATATTTAACAGGACAAGAACTGAAAGACAGCAAGCAAACACGCATAAACAACAAGAAGACCTTCGCCTTTCTCACATGGCCTGAATAATCACAAGTTTATCATAAAATTGAAGATGTTTGAATTATTTATACAGACCAAACAGACCAGACACTTTTCGTTGTTTACACTAAACAATGTGTCACAAACAGAGCATAAAATCACATCGCTGCAACTCAAATATAAACAGCTGTGCGAGTCTTAACAGACACAAACAGAGTAGCCATTGGATAGAAATGTTTGTCTTAACTGAAGTGCCCCTCAGTGTATCTCAGCAACTGGCAGAGGGCAGCACAGAAGGGGCAAAAAACACGTACAAATATAGTAATGTAGTGGAACGAGACCATTACTAGAAGAATCTGATAACAGCGTGAAACTATGCACTCAGGCACAGGGAGGACGGAGTCGCAGCAAAGCCTAATGGCACAAGATATGAGGAATAAAGTCATAAAAATGTGAAAAGTAGATGCTGAGAATAGTGACTGGTGGCTGTTGAGGTGCAGTGTCACTCACCTGTCTTCAGGATGCAAATTTGTGTGTCTTGTGGCAGTTTTTTTTTGGGGGGGGGGTTTCTTAGAAGTTTTCAGCAGCCTCCTCTTCTCTCCTCGATCCTCCTGTAGACTCGTCTGGAGAGCTGTGAGAGCTCAGCGTTGACATCACACCTCACACCGCAACGCTTCAGAAGGATGCATGTTTGGAGAGCGAGTGGAGGTTGCTTACATGAACCACCCAAGATGGGAAGGAGGAAGAGGAGGAGGAGAAGGGAGAGGCGCATCAGGTCCTCGTCCATCAGTCTCTGCCAACCTTCAGCAGTCTCCCCTCCTCTTGTCGCTGCGTCCTGGATGATGTCATGTAAAACTTTATGGGCTGTTCCCTCTGCCAAACTCTAGGTTGTTTTTTTTTAATCACAAGTTTCACTTTGTTACGCTGCATTTGGGAAAGTGCTGCAGTCAAATCTTTTGGGTGGAAAACAAAGAGTTAACAAGGGCCAAAAAGTGAGGAGCACTGCCTTATTCAGGCAAAAGGCTGACTAGTAGTCCCCTGTTTACAGAAGTAGAGGAATCTCTACAAGGGAGGACAGAGCGCACACACACACACACACACAATGTTTCCATCACTTCAGAGGACATTACATTGATTTACATTAATTTCCTGGAGACTTACTTAACCCTAACCTTAATGATTTACATTATGGACACACACACACACACAGATAGATACAAACATACACATCTGGAAGAAAACAACATCTGCAAAATACACTCTTCCAACTTCAGCTGTGATAATGAAGTGTTTAAAAGTCAAGGCAGGTTTAGGGAATGATCGAATCAGAAAGCAGACAAATTGCGCCACCAAGTGTTGAACACTCACAACTGCTTCATAATGACCTCACAGTGTACGACAACATGCTGAGTGCTTCAGCTGGCCGTTTTCACAGCAGACATGTTGGCTTGTTGAAGCAGAAAACACACAGGTGTTACCAATAACATTAACGACGGCTCTGTTCTGTTTATGTGTCCTAGTAGGCGGTGACAGTGAGTCGGCATGAACAATACCAGGACACTAAAACTGAAGCAGATAAATGGAATTCAGCCATGATTCATTTTATTGTTTACACCCGTGATTTTAACACTGTGACGTGTCAAAATAAGGCCTATCACTGTTTCTGGAGCGGCATGTACCGCTCAAACGATTAGTGGATTAATCGAATGGTAGATTGATAGAAAATTAATCAGCAACATTTTTTAGAATCAGTTATTTGTTGAAGGAATTGTATGAAGCAAAACTGCCAAAGTTTTGTTAGTTCCAGCTTATTTTTTTGTTTTGTACTGTTGGTCAGATGAAACAGCATTTCAAAGACGGCACTTTGAGCTCTCAGAACTTTCAATGGGCGCTTGACAGTTTTATTGACTAAACGCTTTACTATCAAAATCGACAGATTAATCGATAATGAAAATAATCATCAGTTGCAGCTTTATCTGTAACTTTTTCACCATCTCAATGTGTTGTATATTCCAGGATGTTATTGAATGGTTTCACATGGTAAACAGAAAATTACTGTTAACAATTTACAAAGTTGAAATAGCCTTTTATAGCCTCAAAAAGTACCATAAACATGTATTTAGAAGTCACACATTTTATCACAAGATAAAAAAATCTTTGCTCAATAGAGAGGGACATTGAATTATCTAAAAAATAAAGGGTTGGATTAGTCAAACCAGGACACTTACAGTAAGCGTTGACGGTCACTAAAATATGCAGGTGCAACAGAGAGAGTTGTCTGATCCACTACTCGGACTCAGGAATGAGGTGGTTGGTTTCGTTATTGTTTATTATACCAGTCCATTTATTTTTATTCAAGCAGTTGCAGATCATGTTTATATGAATCGCCCGTATCTTTGCCCCTGAACAGAAGCACCTGTGGCTGCTGTTGGCATTCAAAGAATTAACCAAAAAAATTGGACAAAATGACAAATCAAAAATCACTCCTTTCTCATCTACAGTATGTCCAAATAAGGCATGAGGCAAATGTTTCATTCTTAAACCAGTACATTTTACACCAGCCACATATGACTATAAAATACATAAATATAATAAAATAACTATTTACACACAACTAGCTTTGCAAACAATCAAAACCAGTATGTACACAGGAACCGTAGGTATGAACCTCGTCTGTTGCCCCACACTCAAAATCTACTCAACATGATATCCATGAGAACAAGCAGCCAAACTTCCACAAGTCTGTGATCATTTAACTGAGGTTATAAAACCAAAAAGTGACAGTTGAGGCTGTTCTGATCACACGTCAACATGAGAATGTGTTTTAAAACACGTTGACATCCGTGATCAGTTTACTCTTCTCTACTGAACACATTGACATCCATCAATCACATGCCGCAGTTTTATCATGGTTGTTGAAAAGCTGCTTGATCATATAGTTAATAGTTAATAATCAATGGACACAAGGGCATGACAAGTCCTATTTAACAGCTGAGGTATTCAATAATGTAAAAACCAATGAAATGATCTGCTGTACATAATCTTTAAACTTGTAATTGAGGATTGCTGACAACACCGTTTATTATTTTGAAATATTAAACCAACAAAGCCATTTATCAAACTGCAAAATAAAACCGTTTTGTATCTTTCTTGCACTATTTTCAACTGACTGGGGATTTCTGAAAAGCATCTCAGGTTTATATGATATGATGCTCAGGACATTTTATGAATGGCACCCTTGACATATCATCAGTGACACAAGTCAAATATTTCAACATACAATCCTGCAGTTATTCCTATGGCGAAATATGCAGAAAATGTGGCGGGTGTCATAAAATAAATGATGTATGGCTTTGTTAATTGTCATCTTGTGAGAGCTCAGACTGGATGTTAGCATGTCTGGTAACTGACAGAACCAGTGTTACCACACAGCTTTCAAAGTAAACATTTGGCATGCCCTACATGTAAGAGGGAGTGTACGGTAACAGACGTCCCAGGTCAGTTAAGATGCTTTCAGGAGCAGCGGCATGCAGTCTGCAGTCTTCTGCGTAGCATACCTGACTTTTCTCTAAAGAGAGAAGACAGGAGAGACCAGTGCCGTCTAATATCACATGTATGCATGTGCAAGACACTTGAGGACCAAAATCTACAGCATTACAAAGCCAGTGATTGCTATGGCCATTCAAAAAATAAATATCTTCTTCCACATAAATATTAAAAAGGGGAATAAAATGTTTTGTCATGAAATAAAATCAAGTCAACAAAATGTTTTTCAAATACTGGGAGAAAACACTGTCCAGCAGAAATCAGCTTTTCAAGATGTGCTGGCAACCAACTTTTTAAAAATGTCACCCACAAAAAAGGGGAAAATGAAACCTAACAAATGACATGGGTTAGGATTAAAGAAGCAGTTCAATCTTCTTTTCCCTCATCTCTTCCACAGGGAAACGACAGCTAAAGTTGAGTGACACTCCTTAGAGAACTTGTGAAGCTAATTATCGAGCAACGCTTCAGTGAGCGCGCTGTTGTAAAAGATGGAAATAATTGGACTAATTCTACAGAGACAAGCTTTTAAAGATGGTATGAGAACAGAATCTAGGCCTTAAGCGGGAAGCCACGCTGAGGTTCATAGGGGAGGACAAAACACAGTACTCAGGCCTCTTATCAAAAATGTGCTTCAGTAGGGAAAAAGAGGCCTCTCATTGCACAGAAATGTTGGCTTTCTCCATCATTGTAACTTCTGCCTCCATCCGTATTTAACAAGCTTCCCCGCTTCACATACCAACAAAAACAAAAAGCTGCCAAAAACCCCATCCCCTACCATGACAGGGCCAGGTGAATGTCAGGTAACAGTACTATTAATATATATTTTTATTACAAATTGTGCCCGCTCATTGCTCTCTAAGCCCCGCCCCCCTCAATGTCACACGCAGCCTGCAATATCCACGACAGCCACCCAAAACATCGATTAGAGCCCTCTGTAAATGAGAACATTTTCACAGTGGAGTAGTATGAGTGACAGTGTGAATACCTTATGAGGTATCGAACAGTTTAGTGTGCTCATGCATGCATATACCACTATAGGCTATGTATGAGTGATTTACAGATGAAGGAGAGAATTTAACCACCACCGTGATAAATAAAAGCAACCTTTTCCTCTCTGCAGATTCCACTTCTGTGTGACCAGAGGAGAAATAAATTGGCACAGTGGAAAAAAAAAAAAAAGATCGGTCACATCATCAGTGACGATGGCCTTATAAGGTCACACTCCCTCTGCTGCTCTTGAAGAACTCACACTTTATCATTTCATCCTTCAACACTTTATTCTCTCCTTCATCGTTTCAGTTCAGTCTATCTTGTCTTCCTGTTTCCCGTCCGTTCTCTGCTGATGATATGTTGGTTCAGAAGCACCACCCTTGTCCAAGTCCTCTCCGTTTGCTGTGTGAAAATCCACCTGTCCGGACTTTTTAGCTTTGGCCTTGCGTGCGTCCAGGTAGCTGACGATAAACTCTGAGTTCTGATAGATGAGCATGCCAGACAGTGTCAGCACCGCGCCGGCGCAGCTGAGGGCGGACAGTTCGCTGCCGAAAAGCAGCTGCGACAACAGCAGGTTTCCCACCACGCTCAAGTTGCCGAGGATATGCAGAGTGACGGCAGAGGTGAGCGTGATGACGCAGCAGCTGGCCAGGTTGTACATGACTGAGCCCAGGCAGCTGAGCAAGATAAAGACCCACAGGTGGCGGTCGTAATGCAGCGGCGACTCCAGCAAAGCCCAGTTCTCTAAAGCCAGAGCTGCCACGGCCAAGATGCAGAAGCTAGGAATGGACATCAGGTAGAGCAGGAACACAGAGTTTATTTTCTCCTCCTGAAGTAAGATGCCTGAGTAAACAGAGAAACATATGCAGTGGTTACAAACGTGACATAGTGTTTATTGACTTACAGTGTTTTATGTGTAAACAAAAGGTCATGTACTGCCAAAGTGTGCCAGAGACAAATAAAACTAACAAGTGAGAGAGGATGAAAATGGCTTGCTGAAACTTTCTTACTTCAAACATTATAAGAAACATACTCTATGTCAGTGGACTGTTCAGTTGATATAAGAGAAGGTTCCTGTGTTTTTCTAGTCAAATTAACAAGGACAGACTCTGTTCACCGATCAGCTTATTCAAAAGTGAAAATTATGCAAATCTCATGATAAAACGTGTGTGTAATATGCCTTCATGTCTGAACATGTAGGAAGCAAAACACTCCATGAAACCTCTTGATGTTTTAGTAAGAGCTAAGGCAGCTCGAACACCATGCACTCACTGTAAACACTTCATTGTGTTTATTGACGTACAAATGCTGTGAAAATGCTTTGACTCTGGGCCTTAAAGTGAAAAGATGTGCCCAACCAAAGTGGGTCAGAGAAAAGTACATTTATAAGGGAAACTGCTACAACAACAACAACAACAACAACAACTGAGAGAGGATGAAAATAGCTCGTTGAAACTTGAGACATCGTCGTGCTAGTTTGGCAACTAAGGATGGACTCAAAGTTCTAGTCATGATTAAAAATAAAAGTAATGTGCAGCAGTTTCAATCTACTCGACTTTGTTTACAAACGCTGCTCCAAAAGCAAAAGCAGGACTTGAATTTCCTTACTGTATATGTATTTATTTAACAGAGAAAACTGGCAACTTTCGAAACACATCTGCAGTCTTGTAGTACCTGCAGTACTGTTTGTCACTGAGCAGCTATACTGGACTACTTGGGGATTTAAACTGATGACCCTCTAGTCACAAGCCTGCCTCTGTAACTGCCCCTCCGCTCCTCCAGGTACAAAGTATGTAGCATTACATCCTTCTGAGCAAAACCGAATATCTGATTTTGTGTTGCATAACAATTAAATACAGGGCCTCTACATATTTTTAGAAACTCATTACTTTCTTTTTTCTTCTCCGGCAACTGCGACGTTGTGGAGACTAATGACGTTAGAGGGCCTAATCCACTGCACACAGAAACCAACTTTAAAGCACTTGCTTCCACAAATTCCTTCCCTGAGAGCACAGAACATTAGATAAGTGAGCACACTGGATGAACGTAGTAAAAGCACTACTCACTTGACATCAACTCAAGAAAGGACTCTGCCTCTTTCTCAGGACATGTAAAGCCATACATTCAATCTAAAAGTGGGTCTTTTGTACTGAAAGTCTCTTTATTTCACCTGGATAAACCGTTCCCAATACGGGATCATCTTGCAATAAAAGTTACTCAGTTTTTCTGGGCTTCTCTATTTGGAATTTCTTGAATGCAGTTTGTACAAATAGTCTATTAGGAAAACAGAAACATGGGTGGCAAATAAGAGAAACTTTTAAAAAGCCTCAATCCAATCTATCAGCTGACCAGATGATGAAACTCATCTGTCACTTTCAGCCTTTCTCGCCTTTACAGACCATCAAAAAAACAACACAATCAGTCAGACACAACAGATCGGCATGTTAACCCTGCCCACTCTGACTCACGTATATGTATTGATGTTTGTATCTTGTTTCCTAAGAAACCAGAAAATGTGCCACTGTGACACTTTCCACCTAAATGTGAGGGTGTGTTACTGGGCTGAGGAGTGAATCACTGAACCACTAAAAAGTTCCAGGACCGCAGACTGCTGCGGTGTCCTGCGGGAAACAGTAAAATAAACTCTCATGTCTAAGGCATGAAATTAAGTTTCCAGTAAGAAAATAAGTATTTAACTAACAAAGGATGCTTTCTATAGCAACAACAAAAACACAACTAAACAAAATGTGAATATCAACAGTCTGAGGTGACAAGCAGGACAGAAAGCACTTAGGAAGAAGACACAGTAAAAGCAGTACTTACTCTGCTGAATGGACTTGACACCCCTCAACATGGTGGCTGCAAACACAAAGAAGCAGCCGGTCTGATCAAACTGGACTTCTCCCATGATGCTGAAGGAGGCTCCCAGGCAGATGGGCATCATGGCTGTGTATTTGAGGAAGTGATGCTGCTTGCCCAAGATCAGCGTGGAGATGGCCAGAGTAAAGAGCGGGGTGGTGGTGTAGATCATTTGTGCAAATGACAGCTGGACATAGTTCAGACCCATGTTCCCAAAGGCGATACTGGCACAAAATGTCAGACTCAACAGAAACACCTTACATTTTGCGCTGGGGGTCAGGTCCTGCTCTCCAACCCCTCTGTGGCGGATCACCCGCAGTTTGATCAGCCCATAGTCCACCACTATGGCTGTCAGCATGTGCAGCGCTGACAGCAGTAGAGGGTACCTGAAGTTGTAAACGGCAAATATCCATTTGTTGAGGCTGGAGATGGTGGTTCCGGTCACCAGCCAAACAATGACAGCTGACAGCAGATGGAGCATCTCTGCGGGTGGCCTCCTCCTGCCTCTGTCTTGCAGAGTCGCCTCGCATTTTGAGAAGCCATCGGCGTTGATCATGTTCGTATCATTGTCCTCTCTAAAAGGAAAACACATGTTGAGTCCGTACCTCTAATTTCCAAAAGAAATGCATGTCCAAACCGGCAGGTTTCGTGCTATAAATCGCGAAAACAACCTGCGACACAGCCGTTTTTCTCCTCTGCGGTGTAAGCTAGCCTTTGTTGTTCAGTAGATCTGTATTTTTCAGCACCGCCTACAGACACGTGTTTCTATTTTGCATGGCGGGCTGGTTGTGTAACTTACCCTGTGCAGGCAAAATGACATACGCTGGACCAGGAAGACACGCAGAGGGGAGGAATGAGGAGAGGGGAGAGGTGTTCAGGGCGGGCTGGAAAACAATACGCGCCTTCTCCACGACGGGGACTGAGGGGATTGGTTATTATCCTGACATGCAGAAATGGACTGACGGTGACGACTAGGTGTGATGCACCAAAAACCTCAGCAGTGTAGTAAACATCATGGGTAAACTTAATGTGCGCCTGTATCTAAATAGTATACATATCAGACGGCGCGACAGCAGCAGCAGCTCGCATGCGTTATGTTTTTGGCTGGCTTTAAATAGCAGCTTACTTCATTGCCCGAGGAGATCTTGTGATTCCCTTTCCCGGCACTGTGGCAGAGGGAAACCCTGACAACTCACACTGTGTTATTCACAAACACGAACTCGCTTGTTACTGTGATGCTGTGCGGTTTTGAATTAACGTCACTGTTAAGTTACGTCAAACAAAACGGCTCGGTAACCGTTAACACAAGAGCACAACAGTCCGTTTGTCTGCCAGAATAAAAGGGCGGGTTACGTTAAGTGACCTCTACCTATGGACTGAGCTGTCACTTGACACCAGACAGCTGTGTGTCTTTCTGCCCTCGGCGTGTGCTGTCATGCTAACATAAGCTAGCAACCCTTTCTAGTGCTTGTTAGCTAGCGTCAGGTGGTTAGCTAGATACAAAACAAAAGTACTCCTAGCTTGAGCGGTGTTAGCTTCTACTCGTACAGTGAACGTTAGCTTCATTAAGACTGCGGCCAGTGACATTTTCTCAAACTGTGCGCTTCGTCGTATTATTTACCTTGTTATCACACTGGCAGCATCCCCCAAATATCCGTCAGTCGATTTACCAGCCAAGCCGAGGCGGACGCACTTCAGTGTTATTGGATGGTTGATTTTAAAGGGCAATGCCACTCATTTACAGGCGGCTGATTCAGTGCACGGTGCAAGCCGAATGCAACCTGTCTGTTCTGTGCAGGTTTTGAAGTGTTGGAGCTTCACATCATCATGAACCATCCAATGAGAATGATGAATAGCGTGCCAGTCATCATATGAAGAGTTCAGGGTGGGATAGGAAACATTCAACATTTAACAACAATTGGCTTCAGATGCAGGAACGTAAAGCCCTGTTGAAATGAATGCAAACCTGGTGGACTTTTTAACAAATAAACCAAAATTTGACAGAAAAAGATTGTTCACAATTCACATACATTTTGGCATACTCGCAGGTTGACAGCAGAGAAATTTCCCAAGAGAAAGTTGTTGTTGGCCTCGAGGTGTCATGACAAACACAGTTTCTCTGGACGTCTTCTGCATCATCTGTCTCTTGTGAGTTAAAAGATTTAAAAAACATTGGTTTTGACAGTAAACAACAGCACGGTGACAGCTTTATGTTTTTATTTGAGCTCAAAAATGTCATGTTTTTGAGGTCATTGGGCACAAAAGGTGAGTTCACATCATGTTTCAGAAAGAGTCCACAAACAATTAGCTAGGTGAAGAGGCTTTTCACTACAGAGCACTCTAAATCATGCATAGCTATATGTTGCCATGGAAACCTTTGAGTTTATGTAATATGTATCATTACCTGAAGGAAAACAAAACATTGTGCTTTATTTGAACAACACCTTATTTGCATCATCATGATTATATACAGTATCATATAAACGTATATTCATACTTTATTCTTCCTCAACATCTCAGTATACAGTCTTGACTCCATTTAAGATTGTTTACACAAATAGAGTTTAACTAGTGACTAAAATGTGAATGTTCAAGTAATGTGAAACAATATTGTCTTACAGTGATATAAATTAGGTGATTCTGTTTCTATTATATACTTGCTATATACAGGCCAAAACCAACTAGGCAGTCATACATGTCATAATACACAGTAAGCTTAAAACTATAAATAAACAGGTTATTATTGGTTATAGAATGTATATTTACTACTAATGTACATCAGTGCTTGCTTGCACACAAAAGCTTTAGCATATTTATTGCTAAGCCCTTCATTCATTGTTTTCTTGACTGATGTGCGTAAATCAGATTTCTTTACATTACTATCATTGAGCTAATGGAATAATGTTACTAAAACACACCTCTTGTGCTGCATAAAACTCCTTTCTGACTTGGAAGTATTTTCTTCTCAAGTGACTGTGCCGTCGTGTTATTGCTGACATGTCCAAATAATGCAACACTATTTTAAAGATAGGAACCACTCATAGAACTAACCAATTCTACTGTTTTAACTAGGGGACACAAGATTGTTGCTACGTACCAAGATGATAAACCCTGATATTTTGAGTACATTTTAAACAAAATCAAATAAAGTACACCCTGAAGTATACATGTACGTCCCCTCAACAGAAAACATAGCTTGCCTGATTTCTATAATCTGTACAGAAGTTGATGCAGTACTTACTAGGGACTTACTACTTTATTACATAATTAAGGCTAAAATTACTATCGAGCACCAATATACTTCCTTGCTGAAGAAAATATCCCCCAGGTTTAGCAGATTTATACTTAAGTCTTAGATATTTGAAGTGGTACTCCAGCTTTTACTATTGCACTTCCATAAAGTTTGGGGACACAAATTTAAAAGTGAGTGGTCAAAATAGATGCAGCAGAGGTCGAGATATCCTGACTTTTAGTTCTTAGTATGGGTCAAGCACCTAAAATGCTGCATCCTACATTTCCCATAATGCAACTCAACAGTGTCTTTAGTTAGACCCTCCCAGGTTGGTAAACTTTTCAAACTCCATGCCCACAGTTTGTAACACAGGCTGTCTGTTACAAATGTGTACAAGTCCAAGACTGGACAGTAACTGTAAATCCTTCAACCTACGGTTTAGTTTCAAGAAGTAGAAGAAGAATCAGCAGGATCAATAAATTAAGTTCTGCTGTGAAAAAGCCTTCTAGTGCAGAAGAATGCTTAGTCCTGCTACGGTCCTCTTTAAAGCCTGGCATCTCAGTCAGAGCCCAGCATGAGGAACATGTTGTTCCAGCTTTGAGGAGAACAAGTCATTCAGTGCTTGTACTAAAAGATATGCGACACTCCTTGCCCCCAAGTTATCCCTTAATAATTTCTCTGTAAAGCGTATGTCAATATTTTAGTCCCTCCCACACAAACAGACACACATGAGAACTCTATGTACTCTCAGAAACTAGTTCTCTGCAGTAAGCGGACGCACACAAACTGAGGCCATGCATTCTGAAAACACAAGTTCTAAGAGAGCAGAAGAGAGTAGAGGAGTAAGTGGAAGCAGGAGCTAGTGTTGTGCTTGAAATTCCGGGAGCAAAGTCTACTTTCAGTGGCTGGTTCACTCACTCACACACACACACACACACACACATTCCCACATAAACAACTGTCCATAACTCACAGAGTGTCCTTTCATCAGGAGGAACCACTCAGCCTGTCTAATGCCACGGTGTAAGGGGAACTTTTGTCCTAGAAGATCTCAGGACATTGGCTCCAGTCCTGTCTTTCTTTGGCCTCCCAGTAGCCTCCCCTGTAGACGTAGGTACTTTCTCTGGTTGTATCATCTGTCCTCTTCTCAAACCACAGCGGCTGGTAACCCTCGAAGTCTTGCCCTAATGACACAGAATCATGTTTTCACATGACTTGAATATGTGCTATTTTGTCTTACTTTCTCCTTACACTCTATTGTACTCTTCATGGAAAATAACCAGAACTCTGTCAAAAGAAAGCTGAATCCAAATTACTGGACTTAAGTTTGGATTAAAGACGTTTCGTCAAAACACCCACTGAAGCTGTAATCTTACTTACTCATTTTAGCCTTTGACAGTAAAACAGCCTTCTACTATCAAACTGTGCATGCATCGTTCTGCACAGTGAGGCTCAAACATAGTAAAGTAAAATTACAATAAGCAAAGCACATTTCTGAGTGTTCTCACCTTCCTCCAGGGCCTGATTGGCTTGCGCCTCCCTTCTTTTCCTCTCCAGCCTTTGACACTCCTCCAGACGCTGCTTCTGGCTGTTTGCTTCATCCCACAGACCCGCCTCCATCAGCCGCTGGTCTGGCCGCAGACGACTGTCAGTGGGTGCGACGCCCTCCTCTGGCTCGTTGAGAGTCAGAGCCAAGGAGGAGAAAAAGTGCATGTTCTCTGCATTATCTCTGTAGAATAAAAGATAGAAGAGAAAACACGTTAGGACAAACAGTCAAACAGAAAGGGAGGAGAAACAGGAGAGGACAGATCACAAAGGTCAGGAGGAAATGTGTTGGATAAGATAAACATACGGGAGAGGATATTTCTTCCACAACAGTTTGGGCTGAAGGGTCTGATAAACTGTCTTTTGTTTGCCTTCTGAGCCTCCGCATCCCTGGCTGCTGTCCACTATTTTGGCACTCTCCATCTTGTCATCCCAGGTTCCTGACAGGATGTACCGGGCTGTGCCCTCTCTGTCCTCTATGACTCCTGTCACCTAGAGACACCAGAGAAGACGACACACAGGAAGAGATGGGTTACATGCACGCTCTGACTGCTACGCACTGACATATTCACAGCTAGGTGCTTTTCCTCTCTCATCAGAGTTTGACTGTGTTTGAATCATTTATCAATTGTGCACATTAGACTATATCAAACAGAACAACATTTTAATGGATAATATATACTCTTAGGCCCCTGCTCCTCACAAGCTGACGAGTCCATGACTTCTTTCTAGTTAGATGCTGATATTAATATGACAAACATATTTCAGGGATAGAACATCTCTTGAAGGTTATCTACATTAATTATCTATTAACGTATCAAAAAACAATATTAGGCAAGAGTGACACTAGATCTGCTAAAAATGAGACTTTTGCCGTAAGTGTAAAACTGTGTATATTCTGTGAAAACTGAATGAAGACAACCAACAAAGATGCTAGCTGTCAGTACAACAGACTTACTTTACGCGGGGCTTCTCTGGAGAAGTAGCTGTAGGGGGAGAATTTAAGACGGCAGGTGTCCTTGGTAGTGTTGTTTACAATGTCAATGTCCCCAGACTGCCAACAGCAACAGACAGGAAAACAGATGTGACTTAAAAGTGTATGACGACCCAAATTACTTCCCTCAGTAACACAACACAAACACACACACCCACCCCCACTAACCCTATGCAAAGCAAAGTCAATTTTGTAATTTCCTTTGTTTTGCCTAATTCTACAGTCTAATCTCTTCTTATTATTTTCACTACTCTCAAAATAAGACTCACACACAAGTCAGAGACAGGTTGCGTTTTTGACAGTTAAAAGTAGGAAAACACTTTAGAGGGGCACACCTGATCAATCCAAAGTTTGCCCACAATAATGTTGTGCACCGTTGACGTCACTTTGCTCCACACATAATGGTTTCCACTTGAGTGGAACTGCAGGTGAATGTTTCCTACAGTGAAGAGAAGGATGACACACAAACATCAAAAAGGTGTGTACCGTAACAGTTTTAGAATTACCTGAAGATGGTAAATTATTCATGTTCATTCAAGGTCATATGCGGCCTGTAGTGGTATATATTATACAGTATATTGAACTGCATCAAGGTAAATTCCTGACTTCTACCTCTTTCTTACCTAATGGCACGACAGAAATATATTTCCCACGAAACTTGCTATCAATAGTGATATGCTGCCACAGGGTCCATCCTCGCTGTGACGTCACATGGTGGGCAGCAGCTGGTGGGTGGTGACTGACCTTAGAGTGAAAGGTATCAGCTGGTGTCAGCAGAGGCATTATAGACTTCATGCTGTATTTATATTTTTGTACTTCGCCACGGGGTAATTTTATCTTTCTACAAGTGAAACCACAAGTATCTGTGTGCATAAAATATGCCTTTAAGGATATGTGTCCGTGTTTGTCTTTGCCTAACCTGCTCGGAGACGGAGCGATAACCATACTCCTCCAGCCGGTCCAGCTCGTAAGTCTCTCCCATTAGAGGGTTGAAGGGCTTGGCCGTACGATGGACTGTGGTGGAGTAGGAGGAGACAGAAAAGGCAGCAACCAGGCACATCTGCTCCAGAGAGGAGTCACAGCGAGCTGCCCGGTCCAGAATCTCGCTGTACTCCAGATCCTCAGTCAGACGCTGCAGCATTGACAGCGGCTCATTGAAGTTTACCTGCGATCACACACAAACAGAAGAGGTGGCCTGTAAGTGGTGCAGATAATTCCACAAAAACTATATCACAGCCAGTTTTATACTATGTTTTTCATTTACAGGCATGGGTATCTTGGACAGGTCTTTGCCAATACAGTTCTTCATGATGCTCCATAGGTTAAGGGAGTAATTTGGTTTGTCAGGAATACGACTGCGTCTTGTTCTTCGTAGCTGCATGTGGTTTGTGCCTGAGGTATCCTGAAAAAAATAAGACAATACACAAAGGTTTAGTGCATGTAAAAACTGAGACACAAAAACAAAAGGCCAGTTATTTTTCATGTGTGTAAGTGCATATGGGTGTGTATAGCAACAACAAAGTTACATTTATTGTATTAGTGTAAGCATGCGTGGGACCTACGTTCTCATTGTGAGTCCAGTCATTGGAAATTCCTCCGCTCATCATACTCTGATTACTCCCTGAGCGCCTGCGAGGAAGCAACATAATTTAAATACAGTTCAAATTAACTGTGCTTGTGGCTGATCGAGACCAGCGGCTCTGAGATGACTCTGTATGGAGATGATGTCTCACTTGTGCTGTATGTCACTACTAGCAGTCACAGTTATGAATGCAGGGGAGTCCTCCATGGCATCGAAGAACTCTGCCTCGTCATTCTCATCACTCTCGTCCCCCTCCTGAGACCGCTCCGCACCTACGGCAACAAACACAGGACAAAGGGAATGGGTTAATATAAAAATCACTTGTGATTTACAGTAGTTGCTGCCTTGATAAGTTGGAACCACTGTAAAAGCATGTAACGTGGCTCCAAAAAGTCTAAAAAAACTCCAATATTAATTGGCGGACATTTACTAAGATATTTGCTTCACACTACGAACTATGGCCTCAGAATGTGTGTTAAGTTAGCACAAGTGACAATCAAACAAAAAACAAACATTATACTAAAGTGGTAGTTAAGTAGGGCTATTTTGTTATTAGGTGTTAGGTGTCTTTTACTTTGTTTTACCATGTAGATAAATTCACACAAAAAATCTTTTTTATTATTTTATATTATTTAAGTCTGAGCCACATTTCTGTAATAGACATGCATCACTTCTACTGGCCAGAAGAGGGCCATATTCTTATTCTGTGAGACTATACTTCAGAGGCAGGGAGAGTGATGTGTCTCACCAGTATATGAGGTGGGGTTCTCCCTCCAGGCTCTCTCTAAGCTGTTGTGCTGTTTGGCTAACTGTTCGATGGTCTCCTCCAGATGGTGACGCTGCTCTCTCTCATACTGCAGGGCCTTCTGCCACCTCCGGCTGTGAGATTCCGCTACGTCCAGAAAGTCACGACAAGCCTGAGGTGTGAACACAACACACATCAAAAGATGCAGGCAGCAAAGCCTTCAAGCTCAAGCTGCATTCCCTCATTAAGAGAGACATTTGCAACCGACCAGCCTCCCATTTACAGTAGTTATACTGGCTGGGGCTTTGCATTGTGTGAACTCACATTGATCATAGCATTGGAGGTGATGCGGAAAAGGGTGGCTCGCTCATTAACAGCTTTCACTTTGTCTGCACTGTCAGCGGATCCACGGAGTTCCTCGAGTTCGCTGAGGGAGCGCTGGAGGGCGGCGCCGTGTTTTCCTATCAACTCATTACAGGTGCTCAGGTCATCTAGCTTGCTGGCCAGAGTCTTGAGCACCCCTTGGGTTAGGGCACGGTCCTCCTGAGGTACAGGGCCTTCATCTCCTGAGTCATCTTCAGATGAAGACAGAAAAAGAAAGGCAGTGCCCAAATTACATAATTTACCAAAGAGTCTAGGGTATTATTAGAGGTTATTCATGTCTGAACACTTTGGGTGTTTATGGTGGTGAAATGAAAACATTTTAAATCCTCTAAATTTAGATTGAGATTGAAAGTGTCTGTGGGGAACGGATGGAAGAAGATAATAACACTTCACACCCTGATCCCCCACACCACTTCCTCTACAAGATCGGAAAGCTGTGAATGAACACTGTTGCCCTGGAAACGTGGGCCTGTGCAATCAGGAGGCTAGGCTATTTTTAGAAGAAAAGGGAGAAAAAAAGATGACGCACTACCCTTTCCCTCCTCTCTTTCACTCTCTACCCCTTGTTGGCATGAGCTGAGCCGTCAGTCTCAGGGATGTTAGAAGGAGAGCAGGGAGACCGGACTGATTACTAGGCATCACAAAAGACATCTGACATCAACTTGAAAATACCTAAACTACTTGAACCCTACAGCCCTCATATTGACCCTCTTTTTAAAATTCAGAAAAAAGCTAGATAGTTAGACAAAACAATTTTCTTTGGTCCACTTGTTTACTGAAGCTAAATCACTATTATAAGAGAATTCTTTGGCTTTTGACTTTTAAATAAATTCTGAGGCTTTTAATAGTGCTTGTCCACATAGTAATAATGCACCTGTGAAAGAGTCTGTCGGTTGGAGATGTACTCTATTAAAAGCCTCTCAGTGAAAAAAGACATCAGTTTAAAAAAGACCCTAGATTGAAGCCACCTAAAACGCTCTACTGTCATTAGTACAAATTTAGATAACGGCTGGTTTCACACTGTGGACAGTTATAAATGTCACCACAAATAAACCATCTTTAAAATGCAAACGACTGCCTCCATCATATGTAATGGAACCTTTCTAGGTCAAAACATTTCTTCTCTGCTAAAAGAAACAGATTGTGTGTGCGTGTGTAATCTGAAAACTCCCGAGCACGTTGACTGAATCTAGGCCAGTGTCTGCACTGCCCGTGAGTACCACAGCAGGTATACAAACTACTACACTCTATTAGAGGAGGGGGAAAAGAAATAAAAACAATCAGGGCAAACTGGATTAACAAAGTCTCAGGAGGAGAAGATCAAAAAGAGAGGGTGGAAAATCCTTCAGGCATCTGTAATGGTTTCATGACCCATATACAGTCGAGAGAAAAAGCTCTTACTTGACTTATTGTGCTCAAGGTGTTACAACAAATACACAGACCTGTGTACATATTCTGAATTTGATCCAGCTGCTGTCCAAGCTGTTTATATGGAGATACACTTCCTCTTACAGCCATAATACACACATCTATGGAATAATAACATACATGTAGGGGGAGGCTGACTGGTCTGGTCTGTGTACTAATGGGTTATTTTTCACGCAGGACACCGGAGAGTCTGAGCGAAATTGGTGACTCATCGTTGAATCAACACACCCACAGGTGATAGAGGGAGCACCAATATGGACACAGTGTGGGAAGAGAGAATCAGAGTTAAAAATCAGGGGATGAACTGTAAGCTTCTGCAATACAGATGAGGCAGTCAGAGTCTGACCGTAATATGTTAAAATCTTGCTGTAGCACAGCCTGAGCTTGTAAACAGTTATTTTGATTCACTCTACAAGCACATATTAAACTTTCACCCTGGATTTAATGGTTGTCAGAGAGGTTTGAATTTTGTTTTACAACATACTATGACTATGTATATGTATTCTAAAAAAATGTATGCATGGGTTGATGTGATAGCTATTACAAGATAGGTGCCTGATAACTTCCAGCAGCATCCACTTAATTACTGCTGTTCTACTCCACTTTTAGCCAATTAATTTGCCCTGCTATTATGGCTGCTAAGCCCATGACCAAAGGCTTGTGCAATAATAATCTGTGATCACATCACTGTTCACCAAAACACACAAGGATTTGTGTCTGTTTGCTTGAGCGTGCATACACGTAACACACAAGTTACTCTGTCTAAAATTGTGTGAAGCAGACAGTATTATCAATGATTGTTCAAGAATAAGACATTCGATTAGCAGGATATTAACATGCATAGCCATGGTAATATTATAAATCTATAATAAAATGTATTTATTGAAAACAATCAAGACAAAACATACAGTAACAGCCCTGTGAAACACAATTTCTGGACCATGGGGAAACATGGGGGAGAAAAAGTAAGGCTGTGTAAAATCTTCTCACTGCGCTCAGCTCCTTAAATCCTGTTTAGTATTTTGGCTGTAAGCACTACCAGTGAGTCAAAGTGCATTGTTATACAATGGTAGGTACAGCATAAACACCTCACACATCAGTCATGGTCTCCATATGCTAACATGGTCAAAGTAACAGAAAACACTGATTTGCATCTTGCAGGTGCAAACCTTTTAGTCAGCATTAAAGAGCGCTTAAAGGCACGCATCTCTGTGGTGTATACAGCAGCTGCATTTACAGCAGCGGTATTTACAGTATGATCCTGAGAAAAAGCAGGATTCAAATCAGTCGGAAACAAAAGAGACAAATATGGCACATTCAACTGAGAATTATTGTTAAATATTACGCTGCCATTTTGTTAACTTCAAAGCAAAATCTGTCCAGTGAGGAATCCAATCAGCACATTTACAGCCAAACTTACTGAACTCCATAAACAGACACTCTTTTACAGCAATTACAAACACACATACACACACGTCAGCAAGCATGCGAGGACACAGCTTGTCTTAATTATTATTCTGCTCTTAGTAAAATAATTAACAGGTTACTTACAAGGTGACACTCATTGAAAAGGCTGCACTCGTGTCTCCCTATTGTCGACAGAGAGTATATGGTGAAAAATATTTTCAATGAAAATCCTCACGCCCTCTCTTTTTCTTACCCCTCCTGCTACCAGAACAGGAGGAGGAGTCAAAAGGAAGGTCATTTCATTCAACTCTCTGTCGTCATACTGAAGGAGAAAGGGAGGGAGAAAGGAGACGGAGTGGGAGGGAGGAGGTAGCTGCATGTTTGTGCACATTTGTGCAGCGGAGAGGGAGAGAAAAAGAGAGAGGGAGAAGAAAAACCCCAATGTGTATCTTTGCTCCTGTTTTTTTTCTTTTAAATGTCCACAAGGAACAATTAAGGATAGACAGCAGCAGACAGAAAATGTCTCCCAGACTCATAGAATACAAGACATATTATGTTATGTTATTTTATATCATATTTTGTGATAGGGTCCTGAGGTAAAAAGGGAATATTTTATAGCTGAAGGAATAAGTAAATTAAAATCATGTGATTACACACATCACACACTTGCCCCAAATGACCGTTTTCATGAGAACATATTGAACAACACTGCCCTCTTGTGGCTTGTTGTTTATATATAACACTAAAGGCTACACATAAATAAAATACGCATTTAGGTAAGTGGGTCTTGGTTGCATGAGCCTGCATTCAGGTTACAGCTAAAATTAGTTTGTCTACCTCAGACTTTCTCAGGTGAACCATGTTGTTTCTTTGAAGTACATATTCTTTGTACCTGGACAGTGCTCTGTGTGTGAACATTCACCACACATTAGTAGAGTAGTAGTAAATCAAAATTTTGAAGACTGACACTCCGACACACTGTACTGTCCGAAACACACGGGTGACACAGAATATGAAAATGACCTTCTCACCTGAGTGATGCATCAGGAGAGTGGCATTGGCCTTAGCTTGCTGCAGGGCTGATGCCCATCGCTGACATTCTCCCTCGGACGTGGCCTT